>NC_044363.1:3905294-4205294 GCF_007364275.1 Archocentrus centrarchus | reverse complement strand
TTTAAAGGTCTTAACTCTGTAACAGCTGTGATAGACGACACGCTGACAGGAAGGATGTTAACAAGCCTGTAATGAACACTGTGTGACATCTCACAGCTGTGAGCTCAGGAAATAAATGTTGTAAAGATAAAAATGTAAAATAACATGATGTACTTCATCAAAATATTAATTTTGGTGCAGGAAATTTCATATTCATAAAGAACATGGTGAGGAACCATGGTCACATTTTCAGCACCTTATTAATAAATTCAAACAGTGCAGTGCCATTTTAATGTAAAACTATTACAGTTAAAACAATAACAATTTACTTTATTCAGTAAATAAATTAACACGTCACACAAACACTGACATTATAAAATGATATAAAGTGGGAGAATATTTTCATCTGGGCTCTGCAAAACAATATTCATATTCTGGGATGTTTCGTACTCTTTGTACACTTTGACTGTATTTATTTAAAGTGCAGAGTAAACAACATGGAGGATTTCAGGCTGCTAATGCTACAATAATATAGCCTAACAATATTCAGCCTCTTTCTCATGCCTGAATGGCTTAGCCTAATCATGTGATCATATTGTGCTGTGTGATTGGCTATCCCTACTTGACCATTTTTGACTGAAAGGAGAAAGTGGGGAGTCCCCACATCTAGCAGCTGACAGGTCACTGAACAGCTGACAGCAGCTGGATAGTGAGAAACTGGGGAATCCCAAATTTAAAGTAAAGACCCGTCTGTTTATAATAACATCAGTTCTAAGCTGCAGCCTTCTGATTGGCTGAGAATCTAACATGTTGTTCAGGGGTGACTCACAACCATGAATACAGACTATGACTCATCACTCAGCAATGTAAACCATAGCGATTGCTCAGCAATGTTGCTCAAATGTAAACAACATGTTTGCCTTATGATTATAGTGATGCTGTACAGAATACACTGATACCAGCAGATTATATTGTGTGGGTGCATTATACAGTAATATTCCTGTACACACATGTGTATAATGTGATGTGAATATCTTATAAGTATGCATTATGTCTAGCTTATTGTTATAGATTAAATAAACAGACATTATATAGTATGCACCCCTGTAAGAGTGCAGTATGTACTTTGTTTATCATGGAAAAGCTTTGTGTGTGTTCTAGGATGTAGTTACCAAAAAGTATTTGTAGAAATGTTAAAGATAATCACAGAATATTGATCTCTTACTGCAGGCTTTAAATAGTTTTGATTTAATGAGTATTGTTAACATTGAAGACATTTCTGTATCTATACTGTTAGATCCAACTTTAATGGATGAAACTGTGTTGTCTGTACTGTTTACAAAACTGTCTGTTTGTTTTCCAGGTCTAAAACTGGCAGAAGGACGGACACACCGGGAGGAAATTGGCTTGTATGTTCTGACTGCATTTTTATTTGCTGCAAATGCAGGAACTATAGTACTCTCAATAAAGTTTCTTTATGACGGCTTAAAAAGGTAAGTGTGCAAACTTTGATTGTCTCTAAATGTTTAACTGTTTTGTGTGCATTTGATTTTGTCTGACTGTCCTGTTGTGTGTTACAGATCAGCAACATACTGAAACGGGAGCGCTGTGACCCAGAAATCAACCAGCTGAGACTAATTCTGCTCTGATTCACTGCTGAGCTTGGAAAAGAAATTATATTAAAATGAAAATAACTAAAAATCTTTTAGTGCCAAAAAATTACACTTTACACTTTAATGTGTTTGAAGTAAGAAAAAAGCACCATAATATTTGCTAAAGCACTGATTCTTGGCTGCATGAAGAGAAACTTTTGGAGCAAAAAGCTTTTGAATTCAGAGCCAACAAACAGGATGTTTCAGAATCATCACAGACCCAATAGTAACACTGTAATTTACCACATACTGCATATCATTTAATTTTTCCTTAAGAATACTTAAATGTATTTAACAGCAGATCACGGGGGGGGTAACAACTGTAGCTTCAGTGCTTTAAATAACGACTAACTTTGGATAGCTTCCACATCAGTGTCAGCTATTATTAAGTAGCTTATCCTTCCTGCCTCACATTGTAACCACACTATGATTTAGGTGCATGTATTATATTATTGAACCATATGAACTGCGTAAGTATTAGAGTCACATTAAGAAAACAGATTAAAACAACTTTATGGGTTTTTTATTGATCATTTTGAGAATGCAGCTGAAATTAGCTGTAGCTGATCTCAGGCGTTGTTGAGTGGGTTTAATCTGAGAGGCGAAAAGAAAGATGGAGAAATTCCACAGGACATGAGTGGGTGAATAATGGACTAATAGGAACTTTGGAGTACGTCCATGTTACTGACTGAGGGAATTTTCCTGCATCATTACTGTTTGAATTCAGTTGGATTCTTTGTTCTGTTCACTGAGCCTTTTCATATTTAATTGTACTGTTCTGCTTTATGTAAGTATATCAATATATCCACATATATATATTTCAATTCTACATTGTTTAAGCTACATTATCATGTGCATATTTAATGATTTGGCTGCTGTAACAATAATTTCACAACTTTGGGGTTAAATATAGCTTAAAGTTCCTGTGCATATGTTAGCAGAGAAATATGAGCTTCTGTCAGGGATCAGTTACTACTTAAGTAAAATGATTATTTTCAGCCACAGATTCCCAATAAATATTCTGATTAGTGATTATGACTGGTCACAGGCAAGAAGAAAGGTGGAGAAATTCCACTGGACATGAGTGGCATGAATAACAGACTGATAGGAGCTGTGGAGTACGTCCATGTTACTGACTGAGGGAAATTTCCTGCATCATTTTTAATCTTGCCTTATTGTTTATTCTCTGAATGTTCTCAAAGAGGAATCAGTGTTAGCTGTTCATAATAATTACAGGTTAAATAAAACAAAATGCAGTCAAGAGGAAACAAATGAAATTTCCCAGGAAACACTTTACTGTATATTACAAGGAGCATCATATAGTGATAATCAATAGTGATTAATTCTGAGCTGAAAATCATCGACTCACTCCAGTGTACAGTCTGTGCGCCAAATACACATACTATGGTTCTCATGAGGTTCTTTAAAAGTCTCTCTGGATCTTCAAAAAGGTATCAACAACTGAAGACCAGCTTCATTCCTCACCAGACAGCAATATTCAGGAGAGCCTGCTCACGTCCTCCATGCAGGCTGTTCTCACCTTCATTTCCTCAGACCTGTCTTCCTCCAAGTGTCCACCAGGTGTCCTCAGAATTTACCTTCTGTGTTGTATAAATGCTTTGAGTGCGAAGAGTAGAAAAGCACTATATAAGAACTGGTCCATTTATCATAAGAAGCTCAAAATCTGTATTTCTGCTGTAGCGTTTTGTATCCTCTCTTTATTTCTAAAAACAGCTAACAGTATAACACAGACTGCCAGCAGAGCTGCTAACACTCCCATTAAAATGTAGAAACCGGTCATTCTCCCACTTTCTGCTGGTGGTTTTGTTGTTGGTCTCTGAGGTTGGAGTTGATCATCAGCTGCTGTAAAGGACATAAAATATTTATTCATGATCAGAATTAAACTAAGGACGGTCTGAATGTTTGACATGTCCAGCTCACCATGTTAGAGATACAGATTACAGTGTCAGATAATGATCTTAATGAATAGAATAAAACAGCTTTCAGCAGGTAAACGCCATCGAGGCTACTTCATAAACTGTATATAAAAGATGGAGGTAACCACCAAAACACGATCCATTATTCATTTGAAGTCTATCATCAAGCGTGTTTTTATCATCACCATCTTGTGACAAGTGAGAGGACGGCACACACAACATGACTCGTGAGCCAATGAGCACGGCCTGGATAATCCTCCTTCCTGACTCTATTAATGACCATAAACATAAACAAGAATTCAACACCATTATGCTCATCTGAGGGGAAAGTTAATAGACTGTCCAGCCAATCATGCATCAGGAACAGCACTTGTGTTTCCAAGTAGCTTTTCTTTACTTTTGGTTGGTTTGTGTGGACTGAGCCCAACCCTGCTCATAGATAGAGTCGCAATTTTTCCAACCCAAAACAATTTTATTTTTTAAAGCACATCAAAAAGTCCAAAAAACACAAAAAGTACTGCATGACAGAAACTACTTGGTCTAAGTATCATGATTCAGGTTCTGCAGTTTGTTTCTCCTGTTCAGGGAGTTTGTGGTGTTTCTGTCAGTGATGTTTGAAGGCAGCAGGAAAATGTTTCTCATCACTTCTTTAGTTATTTATTATCAGGGACCTTTGTTTGTTTGAAGCTGGAAACAGGAAATATGATTCTCTGTAACTCTGCAGCCAACATGAGGTCACATTCATTTATCAGCACACTTAAAATAAAAGCTTTTAATCAAATTAATTTTTATCTATATCAGACAAATTAATTCTGAAAATAACAGGATCAATTCTGAATTCAGTCACCACAGACTACATTTGGTAAGAACACAGAACTAAGTCTGAATCATAAATTTATAACAGGATAAAGTATTTTTATTAGAGCACAGTGAAATCTGTAGATCAAAGACTTGAATCAGTGTTTCAGGTAAAGATGAAATAAATAAAGAAAAGTTGAATAAAGTCATTTGTAAATGCTGCCAGGTTTGAATCCTTTTATGATCTGTGTAGATAATTTAGACAATTAATATTGATTCATCAAACATTCAAACCTCACACTGAATCACCTGGATTCAAGATTCATGTGTGAACTATTGAGTAGTTCACTTTTTTTTCAGTGAGTAAAAGTAAAACAATAAAGATAAATGTGAACAAGTGAACTTCATGTTAGGAAGAGACTTTTTATGAGTATAAGTATCAGATAACAGGTAAAAATCTCAAACAGCTCAAAGATTCAAATTTTTGTTCCATTTTCAAAGTTCAAACCTCAAAGACATTAAGTTTACTTTCATATGATCAAGAAAATCAACAATCTTCACATTTCAGAAACTGGAAGCAGTTTTAAATATGACTAAAATAATTATAAAACAATCAATTTTCTAATCATTGACTAACTGATGAATCACTGCAGCTCCAATGGATTCTTTGCATTTGACAACCCACTACAGCAACTACACAATAAAACCACTAACCAGACTGATTCAAGACTGAAAACATGCTGAATATGAAGAGTAGTATAATTGAAACTCACATGATTATCAGCCATAAGAACAGATCCAGATTTATATTGATGTAAGGTATATAAATGTAAGTACAGTTTGAATCAGTGCAATATTATTTTCAGACATCAATGGACCACTGAACTTCTCAGCTTCTAAAATGTAAAGCCTCATTTAGAAACTACACAAGTACATATAATGGTCAGGATCAACATGAACCTATCTTCTCTGTCTATCTGACTTTAATCAACTCTGCAGTGGTTCCATCATAAAGATAAAGTCCAGCATAGAGCGGCTGAGTGAATGTGGTCTGGACTCTGTGGAGGAGAGTCATGGTTTCAGAGACGCTGTAGAAAGACAGAATACCTGCTCTGTGATCCAGGTACACTCCTACTCTGGAGGACCGAGGACCTGAGAGGACAGTTCTAACCTTCTTGTACCGAAATATATAATTGTTTGCATCACAATTTAATGCCCAAGATTTATCATTCCATCCAAACCCACATTCATATGAGCTCCCTGCTCTGCTGATATTCTTGTATGTAACTGCTACATAAACTATTCCCCCTCTCCACTCCACCTCCCAGTAACAACGTCCAGTCAGACTCTCTCTACTCAGGACCTGACACCATCTAGTGAATCTGTCTGGATGATCAGAATAAGACTGTTGTTGTTTCATTCTTGTTACTTTTCTGTTCCCCTCAGATAATAACAGCTGTCTGTTTGCTGTGTTTGGATCCAGTGTGATTTTATGTGAATATTTTAAGAATCCAGCTCTGGTCTTTGGCTCTGGTGGTGACAGTAAAACATCCACTTCAGTGACTGTCAGTGAGATGTTTGTCCATTCCTCTCTCAGGATGTCCTGTAGTTTCTCTCTGGTCTCTGACACAGCTGCTGTCACATCCTCAAAGTACCTCAGAGTTCTAATATTGATGCTGGATGAGTGTGTAGACTCACTGAGTGCTGACAGTGAGGGGTAGTTGTGTAGAAACTGGTTGTGATCCTGTGTGTGTGAGAGCTGCTCCAGCTCGGCGTCTTTCCTCTTCAGCTCAGCGATCTCCTGCTCCAGCTTCTCCTGAAGCTCTTTGACTCGACTCACTTCAGTTTCCTGCTGGGATCTGACCTGCTGCTTCACATCAGAGCTTCTTTTCTGGATCAGACGGATCAGCTCAGTCAACATCTTCTCACTGTCCTCCACTGCTTTATCAGCAGAGCCATTGATGGCCTCCACCTCCTGTTGAAGCAGCTTCACATCTTTCTCTCGGTCCTGGATTCTCTGCTGGATGTTTAGTCGTCTCACCTCGAGCTCCTTCTGCTTCTCAGTCCTTTCTGTTGCAGCTGGGACTGTTTCATGGCCTTTATGTTCATCCATTGTGCAGAGATAACAGATACTCTGCTGATCAGTAAGACAGAAAATCTTCATCACCTCATCATGACGAGAGCAGATGTTCTCCTGGAGCTTCTTGGAGGGGGCCACCAGCTTGTGTTTCTTTAATGGAGCTGCATCATAGTGAGGTTGGAGGTGTTTCTCACAGTAAGAGGCTGGACAAGATAAACAGGACTTGATGGCTTTCAGCTTCCTCCCAGTGCAGACATCACAGGCCACATCTTCAGGTCCAGCATAGCAGAGATCAGCTGGAGCAGCTTGGAGTCCAGTCTTCTTCAGCTCCTCCACTAAAACAGCTAACATGGTGTTTTTCTCCAGGACAGGCCTCGGTGTGAAAGTCTTCCTGCACTGAGGGCAGCTGTGGATTCCCTTTTTCTCCTCCTCTTCATCCCAGAATCTTTTAATACAGTTCATGCAGTAGCTGTGTCCACAGCTCGTAGTCACCGGATCCTTCAGTAGATCCAAACAGATGGAACAAGTGAAGGTTTCTCGGTCCAGCTGAACTCCTTTCTGCGCCATTTCTCCTCTCAGTGTCAGTGACTGTGTGAGTTTCACTTCCTTATAACTGAAACTAGTCTGAGCTCTGATCTCAGCAGCATGTGTTTCTGTCAGCTATGACACGTCACCACATGTTGGTTACACCCATCTTCAAACTACAGATCTGAAGGGGAGGGAACGAGGAAACATGGACAGAGAGGAGGTGCTGTGTTTAAGAGCAGGAAGAAGAGGGAGGAGTTATCAGGCTGTGCTTCATTCCAAGAAGAGGAGCTCTCTGAGAGCGATACTGTGTGTTTAACCCTTTTTATTCACTGATCACCTGAACTTCTCAGCTTGTTAACCCTTTCTTCTTTATAAATAAACTTCACTTTAGAAATGTCAGAGTTCTCAAAGTTAACAAACTGTCCTTCAGTTTTAGTCAAAGCAGGAGGATAATGATCCTAAACATAGAGATAAAGCAGCCACTGACATGATGCTCATGTTGCATTTAAGTTCATGTTAGCTTCAATGTTTCGCTCCCTCACACACCATCAAAGGTGAGAGGGTGCAGCAGGTGTTTGAGGCAGTAAATTGGAGGTGGGTATTATCAAAGTACAAACACTTTGTTACTGTACTTAAATAAAATGATCAGGTATTTGTACTTTGCTTGAATATTTATTTTTCTCATGATGCTTTACTTTTACTCTCTACATATTTTAACATATATCTTTGCTTTCTCCTCTTTACATGTTCATATCAGGCTCGTTACATTAAGAAATTTGAGAGGTGTTATTATTGTTATTATTTCCTTCAAACATCAAACCAATTTGAACCTAAATGGAGGGAACAGTAACACATACATGACAGTCATATTGGTGTGTTCATCATCGATGCTTCATCACACATCAGGGGACAGATCTGAAAAACCAAACACCTCAAAAAAATTTTTTTTCTGTTATTGTGGTCGAGTTGATCACAACTTCTATAGTTATGTTGAGCAGGGATGTGTGCAGCACCTACAGTGGTGTGCAAAAGTATTGAGCCCCCCTGAGTCAGTACTTTGTGGAACCACCTTTTGCTGTAATTACAGCTGCAAGTCTTTTAGGGTATGTCTCCACCAGCTTTGCACATCTAGTGACTGAAATTTTTGCCCAGTCTTCTTTGCAAAACAGCTCAAGCTCATTCAGATTAGATGGAGAGTGTTTGTGAACAGCAGTTTTCAGATCTTGCCACAAATTCTCAATTGGGTTTAGGTCTGGACTTTGACTGGGCCATTCTAACTCATGAATATGTTTTGTTTTAAACCATTCCATTGTAGCCCTGGCTTTATGTTTAGGGTCGTTGTCCTGCTGGAAGGTGAACCTCCACCCCAGTCTCAAGTCTTTTGCAGACTCCAACAGGTTTTCTTCCAAGATTGTCCTGTATTTGGCTCCATCCATCTTCCCATCAACTCTGACCAACTTCCCTGTCCCTGCTGAAGAGAAGCAGCCACAGAGCATGATGCTGCCACCACCATGTTCCTGGATCAAGGACTTCTTAACCAACCGGCCCCAGACTGTGAGACTTGGCCCCCATCTCTCCTCCACCCACACACTGAGCACTGGCTCCCCACAGGGCTGTGTGCTTTTTGGTCTTTTGGTCGTTTTTACATTTTGAAAAAGGATGTTAAAAAACAACAAACAGATTTTTTTTTTCATTTCATACTCCAAGTCCATGTAATGTTAAACTAACTATGTATTTTTTCCTTTTAAATCAAAACATAAATTCGCAAAAAAATATGAAATAGAAAAACGCAGCATCAGAGAAACTTTCCCATCACCACCATAAAGTTTTCGGTAGATGGAGCAGTGCGTTGTTTATCGGCACAGCAAACGCTCGTCTCTTGGGCTTTTAACACCTCCACCTGCAGATATACACCAGAGAGTTCACTCAAGTCGTTGTACATGCAAAATCTCGTGATGCTCCTCAGGAAGAAGCCCCTTTCTTCTCCGTAACTGCGAAATAACCGCAGTGATTGCTGAAGCAGACAGACGCCTTCATGCCAAGTCTACAGTTTCCTCAGGATGTGGTTTTAAAGCCACTCCAGCGGACAGCTCTGAAAACCGTAAACTAACAACAGCAAGCGACTAATAAACACTTTGAATTTACGTGCCTTGAGTTGCCTTGACGACATGTTAAACTTCTTGTTTAAGAAAAATAAAAACACGGACCGTTTTCGGTTTCCTATTTTTTGCGAATTGATCTTTTGATTTCAAAGGGGGGAAAAAAAACCCAAAAGTAATTTGTTTGACATTATATGTATGGATTGGGAGTATGAAATCAATATTATAAAAAGATCAGTTTATGTTTGTTAGTTTTTAATATCCGTAGTCATAGCTATTTCATGTCGGTGAGTTTTCATCACCCTCTCCTGCAGCTGTCTGAAGCAGACACAGTTAACACAGGACCTGAAGATGCTACTGAAAGTGAATTTTTTGGTAGCAATAAAAAAACAAAAAGAAAACAGCAAATATCACTGCCTCTACACTCTCAGCATAACAGGCCTACATTTTAATTACTGGTGCTCTGCGCTGTATCAAGGATAAAACAAAATGAAGCACAAAACAGCTGAAGACAAAGAAATACAGCAAAGGTTGATAAATACACACTGCTGCTGTGTCCTCTTCTTTCAGATGCTGTTTGCTTTCATCCACCAGTTTCAGCTCTGCTGCAGCTGCACACAATCCCAGGAATCTGAGTTTTTACTTTCACTTTCACAATACAAAGCAAGCAACTACATTTGGGAAAAAATGTAGATAGATGTCAGAAAGACACATTTGAAACAGACAGGCTTAATTATAGAGATAAAACTAAAACTGTTTTCCTTGTAGATCAACAGGAAAATGTCATTTTCGTTTGTTTATACTTGTGATGTAAATGAAGAGGAGCTTTTAATGTTTCCTTGAACTGATGAAAAAATCAGGTACTTCCTCTTTGTTTCAGACATTCTGACTGCACCTGCTTTTCTTCCTCTGCAGTGAGTTTTTACATTCATGGTGACAGAAATATGTCTACTACTGAACAAAGCAGCCACACAGCGGATTTGTTAAATGGAGCTCATTAGTCCAGACTGACGGCGGGGCGGAGCGGAGCGGAGGGGAGGGGAGGGGGGTGATGCGGGGAAATTATTTCTCTAGTCGGCTTTTTTCTGTATTTAACAGCTGATATGATCAATAACAGAGGCACTGCGCTGATTAGGCGCTCCTGTGCTGCTTCACCCCCCCCCACCCCCGACAGGTAGCTAAAAATGGAGTGGCAAAAAAATGTGTCCGCATGGCTGCGCCCCTGGGCTCAATTGTGACCCCACCACCCCTGTCTGTACAGGGCTAGTTAAGGTAGGCGGCGCTCAGTAGTCAGCTGAGAGCCGCCTATAGAAGAAGGCTTATATGTCCGGCCAAGCACCTCCTTTTAAATAAGTGCGCAGAGAGCCTGCAGGAACAGTTAAGCGAGAGAGCTGATATATACCGTCGATATACCCCTCATCACTTAATATTAAAAAAAATAAATAAATAATTACAGCTCGCTACAGTCTTGCTACAAACGAGTAAGTAAAACGTCCTGTATCAAATGTATTATTGCTTACATCTGCTATGGCATATTTATGTGTTGAATGTTTAGACATATCATCATTAGCAGCAGAGGAGAAATACTACATTTAATATTCTTTTATTAAATATTTTCATGTTAGCCTTTAAGCTCTTTTTCAAAAAAAACAAAACAAAAAAAACAAACAAAAACATTTTGAAAAATTCTGTTTTGTTATATCCTCCAACGACTCTCTAGGGTTAAAATTTTGAATTTCAAAGTATCTCCCGGACTGTAAAGCATCTCTGTGTCCTACGAGGGCAAATCTTTTTTTTTTTTCTTTACCTTTTCTCTCAGATCAAACTTCATGGATGATCTTGAAATGTCTGTCAAAATTAGACGCAGGTCGAGCGCATTTTAAATTAATGTCAAACTCTTACAGTATGTAATAAATTAAATGCCTGCAGCATTTGGCTCTGGCCTCCGTTCCTCTAAGGCCAACCCACAGCAGCAGCAGGTGGGAAGGGTCGGTCGGCGCTCCACAGATGGCATTAATACATCCCCAAAACCTCAAACACTTAACTTCAAAAAGCTCAAACCATTTTTATCATTTTAGAAATGATAAAAATGCTCCGTTCTCAGCAGCTTAGAAGTCATCCTCAGAGTCCGATGTAAACTCAACACTGCGGTCACATCGTCTAGGAAACAAGTGACAATTCAATCGTGTGTGGTTTCAGCTGAATGTACAGAATAATGAGGTTCTGTGAATCTGCATTATGAAATATGTTGTGACATTAAAATAGAAACATCTTCTGTGTTGCTCCTTTAATGAAGCTCTTCATCCTCACAGGGAGAAGATGATCTGGATCCTGTTTATCTTCAGCCTGACCTTCTCTGAAGTGTCTCCCAAAACAGCAGATGGTGATGGTGAACACGGTGAGCCATTATGATGCCTATTTTTTTTTAATAACATATAATGCATCAATTGTTAGCTTATCAGTTAGATTAAATCCACCCACAAAGTCATTTTGCTCTCTGATTACAACACTGTGACTGCTGACATGTTTTCAACATCTGTGTATTTGTTGTTGCTGATGTTCCTCCTCTATAACACATATAAAAAATATGGATATCATATTTTCATGCAGGAACAAGATCTCCACCAGATGTTCTGAAAATTGTACTCCAGCTATCACTGGCACCTCTGTTAGTATTTCTAATTTATAAAGCATGGAGACATCAGCAAGCATTACGTCATCGAGAACAGCAGCGCCAGCGTTAGTTTCCATGATGAGCTGAGAGGAGCGTCAGTGACACTGAAACAAGTTCATCAAGTCTCTGAGTGTTGGTCTGATGGAGAAAGCAGCAGCTCTGAGTCATGGTTTTAGCTGCTGTCTAAACATCAGTTTGACAACAATTTGTAGAAATAAACATTTACATTTGAGTAGCAGAAACCTGCAAGAGCCAGAATCAGTAAATTCCTCATTTGTAGCTCTTATTATTTTAGCATTTAGATTTTGCATTATGTTTTCATTATCTGTTCTTTTATTTCTGATTTTGAATTTATTTCTAATATTATATAAGAATATTATTCCAAAAAGTGGTATAAAGTTTAGTGTTGCTGTCATTTATGCTGTATCAAACACTGCAACATTTTCCTCTTCTCTAATAATAAAACAATTAAAAACAAAAGGTCTTTTATCTGAACAGAAATTTATTGACAACATTATGAGGACAAAGAAATGAAAAGAATCAGACACTGATGTGTGGAGGTCTGTTTGTCTTCAGGTTTTCTGACTCAGGTCTTGTTCTAATGCTCTGTTGGTTCATCCTATGGAGCCTTGCAAAGGGCACTGGAGAAAAAAAAAAAGATACACTTTTGTGCATCTTTTTGTTTTTAATGACAAATTAAATCTCATAATAATTCTTCTAAAAAAAAATAAAAGAGCAAAAATGTGACACCACTTCTGAAAAATTTCAGACATTTTAAACTCCCTCAAACACTCCTGGATTAGTTTTATTCATTGTTGGCTAACACTAGATGGAGAGAAATCATCAGCTTATTTATTTGAATTGAAAGGCTGAAAAAACCCCACTTTGAACAGAAATTATTCTTCTGTAACACAAAAGAAAACTAAGCCACACAAAATAATTTACAATAAAATCATGAATTTCTATTTCACATGCACCACATACAGGAGAGACCTCAGGTCAGTTTTAAGTTTGTTTTAAGAGATTCTCATGAAATATGAGCCACACAGGCTTTCAGCAACGCTGGCTCTGTAAGAGAAGCAAGATTTTTATTTTGTTACAGACAAATGTACCACAGAAATGAATGGGTTTCATTTCACTATGGGACATTAATCTACATTAATTTACAGCACATCACTGAAATCAGAAGCAAACCTTGTCAAGTGAAAAAAAAAGAAATTCACGACCAGTTCTATATTAAAACAGGATTTAAAATGTATTTTATCATGCAAACATTTAAGTTCTGGGTACGTGTTTAATTTAGCTTATTTTATTTGATATAATAATCTCATGCTAGAAAAAAATAAGACTTTATAGTTATTCACAGAGGAAATCAAATCTGACTAAAAGGTTTATACAAATATCGATAGACTGGGCAGCAATAAATTACTCATTGCACATTTTCCATTTAACAGTGAGGTGGTCCTGATATTTTTAGAGTTCATGTGAAATCTGTGGTTAAATGTGTGAAATGAGCTACAATTGAGAGAAACTGCGTTTCCACTATAATTAAGTTTATCAAGTATTGACTACAGATGTGATGTCTAGTAGGTGTGTACTCATAAAACCTATTTAAGAGGGTTTTTTTTTTTTTTGTTCTTTGTAAAGAAGCAGCAAAGATTTCAAGACTTTGATGTGAATATGGGAGTCAGTGTAAAGATGTAAGTGTCAGAGTAATAGACAAAGACTGACAAAGTTTGTGTAGTGAGCCACAACATTGTTGTTGGGTAAGGTAGCTCAGTATGACAGTATTTTACCAGTGGGAATATTCTAAATGTTGATATAAATAAATTATAGAACACTGCATTACTGTATATATAAAAACATTACAAAATGAGGGATTGTGTACTTGTTTAGCTCTTTCTCTTTGCTGACTATAGTATCAGGTACATCATGCAATGGAACTTAATATGAGTAAACTGTGATATTTTGCCATAAACCCTAAGGTCACTCAGTGCTTGTATCAAACCTTCCTGATTCTCTTGGTCCCCAGCTTCTTTATTGCAAAGATTTCTAAGCTGGCATGGATATGGAAAAAACGTGGTCAGTGGTTATTACAGTATATTGCACTTTTCTACTCTAGTCGAGCATTCAAAGCACTTTATATAACGCATCTTCATTCAAACACACACTCATACAAGCATTTCTACATTTATGTGCTTTCTGTACACACATTCACACTCCAGTGAACACAATGGGAGCAACTTGGGGTTCAGTATCTTCAAGGATGAAGACTGGAGGCTGGAACAGGCAGGGATTGAACAATAAACCATCCATCGACCTCCTGAGGCGCAACCATCCTGTTGGTTAAACGCACATTAGAAACACACAGAAAGAAGTGGAAGTGCGTTTTCACAGTACTTTAGGTCTTAATGTGTCTTTTAGAAGAAGCTTTCCATAAGCTTCTCCAAAGCCAGAGGGTAGCATACATTTATGGACAAGAACACAGTAGTGACATCTTTAATTACTTTTAATAAATTATTTAAAATCATTATTACTTATAAATTAAGAGTGAAAGACCTTCATTTCTAAATGAAGCATTAATCTACAGTCCATCATTTAAATCAGAAGGAAACCTTGTAGAGTATTTAAACTATATTTTATGTTTTGAAACATTAAAGCTGTTGTGTTTAATTCAGTGTAATTGGATTAATGGATGGTTAGATTAAAAAACAAAACAAAACAATAATATCATATTTCCATACCAAAAACACAACACTGACATTACAATTGATCACAGAAATAACCAAATTTAACTGATAGGTTTTGTTCTTTCTTTGTTTTTTTAATTGCCTTTGGACTGATAAAGAATTATTTCCACATTTAATAGTTTCCTTTTAACTGTGACATTAACAGTATTACTGGTTTATTTATTATTTATTTAAACCTAATTTTTAGTGTTTTTCAGATTCACTGGATCATTTTGGATGTTGGTCTCACACTTTCTGGATCCCAACTGCTTGATGCAAAAGGTTGTATTTAATACTGATTGGTGATTTCACTGAGGCTATGGAGATATAGTGTTAAGGAGCAAAACAAAAAAAAATGGTGGGTGATGAGAAAAAAACACTGTCTTTGTATATGATTATCAGGACATCTCAGATGGTTTTGATACTGGTCAAGTTCATTTGAAGTCTCTGGTTGCAGCACTGAATGTTTTTTTTTTTCTGTGCCTTTTTGAAGGTTCAGTATGTAAGATAGCAAAAAAAATGTAAATACAAAAAAAGAATAAAAATATCAAGAGAATGTGGAAATATTCAGTTATAGTGTACAGTTACCAACAGTCAGTCCTACAAACTATGAGCAGGGAGCTAGACTAACTAACAGAGTTCCTCTTGTCAGAGTCAGTCATGTGACTGTGACACTTGTGCTTTGTTCTAAAGTACACAACGATGATATGTCTCCAAAACATTACAGTGTCTGGTCACGTGTGATTTAAATCTATGGACATGGATCATAACAAAAACAGATGGAGGTGCAACCTGAGCTTAATTTCCATAGAACATATGCCAAATGAAGGAAAAAAACAAACAAACACGTCACACTGATGCTTTGTTCTAAAGTGTGATAGGTCAAAGGAGTCCATGTTAACTAGTTTCATACCACTCTGAGGCTCAGAAAAGGATGTGGTGTTTGTTCTCTCAGTCCAACATAAGAGGAAAATCTCTCGTAAATCACACTGAAGGGCTGGAAACCAGTGAAAAAAACAAATGAACAAATATACATAGTACATTTAACTATTGCTAAAATATTTAGTAAGAGACCATCTATGAAGAGGATTAATGTGATTAATAACTACCTAGGGTTTGTTGTCAGCCTCTTGTTGCACTTGTCCTTTTCTGAGCACCAGCAACTGAGAACTGGAGAACAGGTCCTCACTGCAAGTCTGGTCAGAACCAGTTTTACTGCTGCTGACCTGTGACTCAAAACAAAATGAAAGGAAAAATGAACCATAAACAAATGAAGAGATGGATTATTACTAACCACCAAAGCCTCACTGTCACAGACAGAGGAGTCCTGTGTACATATGATGCTATATTATTATGTTCTAAAATTGAAACCAAACACAGCACTTGCTGAAGAGTTTAAACAGCTACCAACTGAAAGAAGGAGAGACAACAGGAAAATGTATTTGATCTTTTTAGTATTATTTGCTGTTTTTAAATTTCATTCTTCATTGTTTTGTGTTCAGTGCTTATTTTACTTTATCTTTTCTCCAAATACTGTTCAAGGTCGCGGGCAGACCCGTCGCTATGGGCGGGCCCTAGGGGGCCGTGCCCGCCCACTGATACGCTTGGGCCCGCCCTGGCCCGCCCACCCAAGCCAGATCACTAATCAAGCTAATAATAGTGGTGCCCCCCTGTTGGACTTCATAAGCCCCCCTTAAGACTGAGATCTGGCGATGGGACTGGTCGCGGGGGGTGGGGGTGGGTGGAGCCTATCCCAGCCATCATAGGGCGAAAAGCAGCACAGAGAGACACATAACCATTCATGCTCACATTCACACCTGTGGGCAATTTAGAATCACCAATTAACCTAACCCCACTAACTGCATGTCTTTGGACTGTGGGAGGAAACTTAAGTACCTGGAGAAACCCCACACAATCACAGGGAGAACATGCAGACTCCACACAGAAAGGCCTCGGCCAAAGTGGAATCGAGCACAGGAGCTTCTTGCTGTGAGGCAACAGTGATAACCACCATGCTGCCAAAATAAAGCAAGATGTACAAATTCAAACGTGAAACATGAGACTGAAAAAGAAAATCAGGAAGTGAGAAGACAGGAAGGCAAACTTGGCATCACACAGTGAGACACACATGCTGAAGAAAACAGACACAAAACACAGCGAGAAGCAAACTCTAAAGACACAGTGGAAAAGGAGAACACACAACATAGAACTGCATAAATCAAAGGAACCAGGAAGAAACAAATGCACTAAGGAATACAAGTGATCATGAAAACTACAAAAGTCCATAAACTAAGAAATACAATTGACAAAATTAAAGAATAGCAGAACTTCAACAACCAAAAATTACACTGTAATGTACATGTTTAGTGACAGACAGTAAAGCCTGGAATTTTGTATGCTTTATGTGCGTCACAAGTCTTGACAGACACGTTTAACACTGAGCTGCAGCTTCTTTTTCCTCTGAAACCTTCAGACTGTTGTTTGTTCTTCTAACTGATGATTAAATAAATCAGAAAGTGAGAGAATGTAGACGGCTCGCTGTTCACTCCCCTGCAAACAAGGAGACTAAAACATCCTGTATGACTGCTTTATGTTGATGTTTACTATTTGGTGCACTTGCTGCTGATTCTTTAAAAAAAGACCAGTGATGAAGGCTGATCATCCAAGTACCTTGGAATCCCACAGGCAAGTGGGAACCATGAGGAGTCCGCTGAAAGCTGCAAGTGCCAAGTACCTCCAGAGAGTAAATATGTTTTACAACTGGGGCAAGATATAAGTGAAGAAAATGGATGGATGGGTGTTTTACATTTAAATATGCTTACTATTTACTGTTCAATTGTAATGTACAGAGAATCTGAGCTTTCTACAGCTGTTTAAATATTATCTTTTGTAGACTATAATAATGATTTTGTTGAGTGAAATGATGATTTCCTGTGATTTTCCTTGCCAGTAAAGATCCTCTGTAGTAAAGCTCGTTAAATGATGTGATGCCATCTTCTCAGACAGAGCTCACATTGTCCATGAGGAATAACCTTTCTACTTTGTTAACCTTCGTCAGGTATGTGACTCTGCACTGCTGCTTAGAGTGTGATAAGATTTTGAATGCTCAGATTATGCGCAGCCCATTTCTCTGTATTTTGTAATAAGGGTTAATAAAGGCTGTTTCTTCTTCTTCTTCTTCTAATACAATTCCTGGCAAAAAAATAAAAGCTGCCACCAAAAAAAAAAAGTCACACACTAATATTTCTTTGGACCGCCTTTAGCTTTTATTACAGCATGCATTCACTGTGGCATTGTTTCAATAAGCTTTCGCAATGTCACAAAATTAATTTCCATCCAGTGTTGCATTAATTTGTCACCAAGATCTTGCAGTGATGATGGCAGATTCTGACCACTGCACAAAGCCTTCTCCAACACATCCCAAAGATTCTCAGTGAGGTTGAGGTCTGGACTCTGTGGTGGCCAATCCATGTGTGAAAATGATGTCTCATGCTCCCAGAACCACTCTTTCACAATTCGAGCCTGATGAATGCTGGCATTGTCATCTTGGAATATGCCCGTGCCATCAGGGAAGAAAAAAATCCATTGATGGAATAACCTGGTCATTCAGTATATTCACGTAGTCAGCTGATCTCATTCTTTAAGCACATAATGTTGCTGAACCTAGACCTGACCAACTGCAGCAACCCCAGATCATAGCACTGCCCCCACAGGCTTGTACAGTAGGCACTAGGTATGATGGGTGCATCACTTCACCTGCCTCTCTTCTTACCCTGATGCACCTGTCACTCTGGAAGACGATGAGTCCCCTCTATCTTTCCAGTTTTTAATGATGCGTTGGACAGTTATGAACCCAATTTTAGTAGTTTCTGTAATCTCCTTAGATTTTTTTCTCTGCTTGATGCATGCCAATGATTTGACCCTTCTCAAACACACTGACATCTTTTCCACGACCTCACGATGTGTCTTTAGACATGTTTGTTTAAGAAATGAGAAGCAACTCATTGCACCAGTTGGGGTTAAATAACTTTTTTATTTTATTTTTTTTATTTATTTAACCTTTATTTATACAGGTAATCCCATTGAGACTTAGTGTCTCATTTGCAAGAGAGACCTGTTTCCAAAACATACTAAATTTACAACAATAAAAAAATAATAAATAGTAAATAAAATGCCAAATGTTTACATAGTCATACAAAACAAGAACAGGTCCCAGTGATGATGTGACAAAATCGTTTACAAGTATTTTAAAGTCAGTCTTGTTGCCATCTGAAAGATAATTGCCCATGCAGAAATTATCCAATAGGAGGCTCGTACCTATTTGTTTAGTTAAATCCAGGTGATGACTTCTTTTTTGGCCAGGCAGTGTATGTTAAACTCCATGTTAAGTGATATGGAATACAAAAAACAAAAAGTAAAATTCCAGTACGCAACAACTACTCAGATATATCTTAGTATTTTTCTGCATTGTTTCTGTTAAGTTTGTTTCATTTTGTTGACATAAACTTGAACTACTATGTGATCATACTGCCTATGCACTCAACAGAATTGAAATGAGAACATGTTTTACATACAGTAATGACAAAGGATCGTGCATGAGCTCATGCTGTTTGTCCACAAGAGATGGGAAAGCAGATGCTGAATAACAGGCAGGGCTGGTACTACAAAGTTGACCTGCTCCAGATCATTTATTTAAAGAGACTGCGATGACAGCACACAATGGTTACAAGTACATAATCTAAGTAAATGCCAGAATAAAGTGTGACATGAAGCGTCTCTTATTACAGTCTGTCTGTTTTCAGGCTGAAAGAAAGAACAGCTGACGTCTGTTTACCTGCAGGACTTTATTTTTTAGCTAATGTTCAAAAGAAATTCAGACATTATACAGAAATACACATTTGACAAATAAAACCCAATTAAACATTCAGAGCTTATAAATAAAATTAGTGTATTGCATACAATTTCAAAAAAATGTGATTACAAACATTAAAACATATGATAGAAAATATTTGACACATTTTACACATCAACAATTATTCATGATTATAAAGGAGCAAACTTTCCTCCCTTTGAGACCTATAATAGAACAAGTCTGCCAAACCTTGTTGTTACAGTTATACATGCTGTAGTACCATCGTGTGGAATAATTCAACTCACTATACATCAACAGAACCTTCAGAACCCTGGTTATAATAATATGCATCTATAGTAACTACATAAGGTAGCTAAAGAGTGCACTAAGCCACAGTATCTACCTATCATACTAGATACAGAAATGCCATAGCTGTACATGCTAATGCACACGACAAAGCGCAGAGACTAAGTTTTTTTTGTTAATGCTTCCTATGTGATTTTTGTCAGCCCATTAGAGGAAGGATACAGCACTCTGACATGTTGAATGCATGATATGTAAGTGTAAATGCTCTGGTTTTATATGAAAAAGATTTATTGCTCTTTCATATGTGGTTGCGGTTTTACCGGCATTTAAAAGCAGTTGGCAGTCGGGAGCTCCGGCGCTCCGGCAGGCCACATGGATCGTATGAAATGTCACATTTATGTTCAAATATCTTCAGAGTCAAAGAGCTTTGCAAAGACAAGAAAATGTGATGTTTTTAGAAATTTCAGAGTTTCAGAGCAGCATGAAAATAAACCTGCAGACACTGAATCTGGTGCCGAGTCCTCCTTGATTGTTTTTGTGCGCTTACAGTGAAGCTGTTGCTGGTAGCTGGAATAAATCTGCGACAAAGTTAAGTACACAGAGAAGAACATCAGTGAAATATATGCACTGAATATAGTATTACACATTTATAACAGCCTGTGTTAAACTTGTCTTGAAGCAAAGACACTTTTACTTTAGGAAGACCATAAAGAAAATCACCCGGCAATAGTTGACTCCTTAGTAAGTTTTATGTAGGTGCAAGTTTTATTCTGTGGAATCAGTGCGAGGTAAGAACTCACATTCATTCTCTGCTTAAAGAGAAGATCTGCTGTTTCGTCTGTATTGGGTGTGGTCTTTTCTCTTCATCTGCACATTTGAAATGAGAAAGAGCAAACGTAAACAAGGCAATGACACAAATCAGGGCAGGCAAAATAGTTCAGTATAAAACAGGAAACACGGACGTACCCTCACAAACAGACGAACCACTTTTTTAACTGTATAACCTATCAAGATCATCGAAGCACAAAATAGCATAGATATGATCACGAAAATTGCCAGAACACATTTGAATCCCTCCAAGTGTTTTTCAGCTCCTGCAAGAAGACAAAGGCAGGTGAACTTAACATGTTTCTCTCAGGAAATCAAAACCAAAACCTAAACAATAAAAAAAAAAAAATAATCTAAGAACCAAACAGAGAACAGCTAACCATGGAACCACCTGGGGAAAACAGCACTTTCATTTTGCAGCTATTTTTCAACCATGACCTTGAGATGATCAGCTGATGAATGACAATGAAAACAATTTTTGTCTGTAGGTTAAATGTTAGAGCGCAGCCATAAATGCCAATCAGGCAAATAATGGGGGTCTCCACAGCTGAACTCAGTCGAATTAGGTTTAATAGTCTGCTCAGTCTGACACTGATAATTATCATTTTAAAAAGGGGATTCCTTTAACTTACTAGTGATGCTGACTCTGCATCTTCCAGCACTGAAGCCATCATCAGTGTTGACCTCACACAGGTACAGACCCGAGTCATCAGTCCTGAGTCTGGACACTTGAAGTCTGATTCGTCCTTCTCTGAGGGCGTCTTTGTCACTCTGGACTCGTCCTGAAAACTTTGCATCCTGAGACTCTGACACCTCAACACCTTCATGAACATGATACAGGACTGAGGTATTCTGACCAGTGTTATGACCACAGAGGATGTTGAGAGTTTTGATGGATCTGTCAGGTTTGGCGGTGAACGTCCACTCCAGTGTGATGTTGTGGTTCTCCTCTGCCTGATAGGAGGTCTGTGTCACATTGACTACAAATGATCCTGTTGAGGAGACAGAGAGGGAAAGAGAGGAGCAGACACACTGAGAACTGGAACAAATCTGTTGTTGAGCTTTATTTGGAGTTCATAAAGTGAAGCTGTAAACTAACCAGAGACACATGAGGTGAGGATGAGGAGCAGCAGGATCCTGCAGATCATCTTCTCCCTGTGAGAGGAGACAGAGGTGAAGAGTCATCAACACATGAGGTCAAAGGTCAGTCAGTACAGCTAGAAGAAGGAAAATCTACAGTCTGACTTCATTCCAACATCTGATCCTGTTCATGATCCTGATTATTACACTGACTGACCAAAACTAGAAGAACTACAACCAGAAGAAGAATCTGCACTTTGATTTGATCTGAAAATATTTCACATTTTAAACCTTCAGAGCTGCAGAAATGTTTTTCTGCCACAAGGTGGCGCCATAAAGAACTGACTGATAAGTCCAGAAAAAACAAACTTGACACCAGTTTGTTTTTCTCTATTATCTGAAAATGTGCCAGTTTGATCTAAAAAGCATAAAGACAGCAAATTATTTGAACGCAATGTGACTGTAAATAAAATGTCAAATAAGGTACACAAATAATTTTTTGCAGCAGGAAGTTTTCACAAAGCTGTTTTAGAGTCCATCATAAAAAAACAATGAAATATTTCATATAAATTTACCCCACAGTGAATTAATCAGTCACTCTCACCTTCCTCATGTTTTCTAAACTCTGCAGCTAAATCTGCGTCAGTGCAGCTTTTCTGCTCATGACAGTGAAGTCAAACCTGAGAGCTGCCCGCGCTGCTGCTGTTATTGCAGACTTTTGTCCCGTCTCTCTCCCCTCAGCCCCAACCCGTCGCAGCAGAGGACCGCCCCTCCCTGAGCCTAGTTTTTCCTTCCCTCTGTTGCAAGTTTTTGCTCACAGTCGGTCATTTTGACTGTTGTAGGGTCTTTACCCACAATACAAAGCGCCTTGAGGCGACTGTTTGTTGTGATTTGGTGCTATATAAATAAGAACTGAACTGTAAATCACTTTGCTACATTTAAAGCCCGACATCGTGCACACACCAAAACAATGTGGAGGCAACAATGAAGTGCAGATCATCACTTATAAATGAAAAACTTCAAAATTGGTCAACAGAAAAAGAATATTTTACCTTCAGCACAACACAATAATAGCCTAACATGCCTTAATTTTATTCATATATAGCGTCAGTCAACAGTTTGGACACACTCTCCCGTTTGTGAGTGTGTGTCCGAACTTTTGACTTTTTCTACATCCTGCTTTTAAATTTATGTGGAGAAAAGATAAAAATAAACTAAACACATAAACAGAGATGAAAGAAACAGAAATGCAGTAAAATATATTAATTTTAAAGAGGATCAAATTCATACTTCTGTTGTCTCATCTTTGAGCTGGTAGCCGTTTATTCCCTGTAACAGCTTGGTCACAAATCCTGTCCTCTGTACTTTCTGTTCACACTGTCACCTAAACGCTGCTCTGCTGGTCAGGCAGCATTCATCTCTTTGTCTATAGTTCAACACTTCCTTCACTTTCTGTTTTGAGTTACAGGAGAATAACCCACATGTGTCTGTAGGCAGAGCAGTGTAACTGGTTCTGAAAAAACATGGATTAAATCTGTTGCACATTTATTTGACTTTACTGATGGAAATAGGCAGCACTGGATATTTGATGAAATCTTCAACAACAACCTTCATGAGCTGCAGCTTAGTTTGTATCAGAGTCTCCATCAGTGTTTCTTTGTTTTTTAAAGAAGGTACATTCAGAAGTACACAAAGGGTTTCTGGAACCACTGCGAACAAACATGAGGAGAAACTGTGAGAGTTGCAGCAGAAAATTAAACTGTGTAAATGATCTTTTCTCCCTGTTAACGCATGGCTGTGACAGTCAGTTGGTGCAGACGGGTGAAAAAAAAGCTGTTTTATTTTAGTTTTAGTTAAAATAACTTTGATAGAGACACAGTCTGTAAATCAGTATAGATCTGTAGATCTGCAGATGTGGGACCTGAACTATGAAGGTGGCTCACTTTTTACTGGGTTAAATCACCATAGCAACTTACGCTGCAATCCTAACCAGCTGTGGAGCAGGTTAGGATCCAGCATAGAGATCAGCAGATGGGAAATCACCGCCTACTTACTGGAGAGCAGGAGGGTCTAAAGTTTTTCTGTATCAGAACTTTTTGGTGTCTCTGATGAGCATCAGTAAGAAACAGATTTTTTTTTCTTTTGCTTTTGTCAGCAAACAACTTTACAACAGTGTTGTTGCTCTATAAGCACACCTACTGTCATGTCGGGCTGTGTGGCTGGAGGGGTTAGACCCAAAATGCAGGACTCAGGCAGAGGGTGAACCTAAAGTGGTTTATTTGGATGATGAGACTAAAAACAAAATGAACCTGCACTGGGACGGGACTGGAGCCAGACCTAAACAGAGGAGGAACAGGGAGCCACACAGGATTAGGAGCAATGATACAACAAGGTGACAAAGAACAGACAAAAACTGAGGGCTTAAATACACATTAGGTAATCAGGGCAAGAGGAAACAGCAGGGCACAACAGGTGAAGCAAATGAAAGTAATAACAGGGGAAGCAAAACTAGACAGAAAGCACAGGGAACACAAGACTGTCAAAATAATACAGGAAGTGACTAAACAAGGTACACGCAGACTGACACAGAGAACTGGCACACAGACACTGGACAGAGACGGAGACCTGCCACAGGGAAACACAAGGGATCAGAATAAACTGAGGAATACAAAAGAAAACTAATAAACATAATCAGAGAAATAACTGAAACAAAACCAACAAAACACAAAACACTGGGCCACCGGCCCAGGACCATGTCAGCTACCCTGTACTTGCTGACCTCATATCACATTTGTATGTAGACTAAAGGCCGTGCTTGAATTGTGTTTTTATATTGAAGCTTTACTCTCAAGCCCTCAAACAGCACCGAGTCTGCAGCTGACAGAATAAAAACACAAAGTGTCAGGAGCTGGTAATGTTCAGAGTGTCAGTTTAAAATCATCTAGAAGCACCATGTTTTCATTGAATCTGGGGTATTACATTTTATATCTGCAGCTGACCTGTCAAACACCCCTTTTAGATTGTTAGATGCTGCCCACACCAGCTCTTTGATGCCAATGTGCAGGTGAAACCCCGGCTTAACTTAACAAGTTAATAACCAGCTTCATCTGACCGTTTATCCTGATGGCCAATGTTACTTTATTTCATTTTATTTTAATTGTATTTCAATATAACTTCCTTTGTGCCCCTCAAAACTCTAATTTAGTTTTTTATTTCACGTTACTAAAATGTTAGTTTTCATTGGACAGAATTTTGGCACTCGTGACACCTCCCTGTGACCTCATCAGGCTGGGCTGGTGCCTCCATCCTCTCTTCATTGTATCCCTGGACACTCCCTGAGCTTGACACTGGTGGTCTATGTGGGAAGTGTTTGTGGCTGCAGTTGAAGCAGAAAGAGCTGCGGACCAAGACAGGATCTATAAGCTGTAAGTACTTTATTTATTTTACAGTAACTGTTATGAGCAGCACCACAGAGCACAGTGGCTGGATGCCAACAGCTCGATCACTGCTGAGAGTGTTGTGGCAAAAAGCTATAATAATGCTGCGACTAATAAGGTCAAAGATTATGTCTTTATTGATTATGTCTTTAATAAAGATTATGTCTTTATTGGTTGAATTATGGTCTAACTTTGGCTACAGCTGTGCGGCTTCCTGCACTCTCATATTGAAGAAGACAATATTCACAACAGGGCTCAGATTTCAACAGAGCTGTCCCTGAGTCAGAGACAGAGGTTATAGATTTGATGGACTGGCTGGGCTGCTTGACTCAGCATCAGTTTTATTTGTACAGCAGATTTTGGGGAATTTACAAAGACAAAAAAACAGCATATTGTAGACCGACAGGAGAAATCCTCTTTCATGAATCCCCTGGAGGAAAGATGGGGAGGTTATATTGGCAGCAGCAGCTCTGTTCTCTGCTCTCGGCAGGTGGGTGTGGCTGAGCTGTTGCTCTACAAGAGGAAGTCGCACTCGTCTTTCTCGGAAGCAACAGTACCTCCAGTCAGCTTCTGTGGAGGAGAGCAATCATATTAATGGAATGGATGTGAAGCTGCATTAAGTCCACATCCTTGTCCAATGTGTTACAGCTGTGTTCACAAGTTTTTAGCACAGATAAGAAAACATCTTCAGAAATTGTCCCAGTTGTCTTCATGCTTTTTAAACTGCTATAGCCACGAGAACGGCATGAATTATTGATCAGCATTATTTGTAAAGCAATTAAAAACAGACTGGCTGCACAGTGATTTATTTATTACAGGAAAATTCAGATAAACCAGCACAATCATGTTAAAAACTTCCACAGTAATGTGGAAATTTATCTCCAATGTACAATAATGAAAGTAAAGAGACCAAATTATATTAATAGCATACCCATGATATGACACAGAAAAACTGTTCTTAAAAAAACAGAAAATCCCAAACTCACCACCTCCTATTACCTATTTTATTTCACTTTTCTAGAAATATATATAGAAATATATATGTGTGTGTGTGTGTGTGTGTGTGTGTGTGTGTGTGTGTGTGTGTGTGTGTGTGTGTGTGTGAATAATTATGCATTCAGTTTGAATAATTTCAAACTGAATTTCTATTGCTGAGGCCCACCTGCAGCGCCGCGGCCCACACTTTGGGAACCAGTAACTTTTTATTTCTTTTTAGCCCTACATGAATTTTCTTTAAGAGGCTTTACCTTTTCCTAGCCCACCTTGTTAAATAAGAATGTGCTCCTCATGAATTATCTGATTAAAAAAATCTTACTGTGATTTTTCTCCTCTCACAGGGAGAAGATGATCTGCAGGATCCTGCTGCTCCTCATCCTCACCTCATGTGTCTCTGGTTAGTTTACAGCTTCACTTTATTGTCCACAGACAAAATGGACTTTGATAATAGAATATGTGACTGTCAGAGCTGCTTTAGCTTTGTTAAAAATATATGCTTGTTTTATTAATTTGCTATTAAATGCACATTGCTTGCACATGCAAATTCTTAATTAATCCAAAAATATGAATATAGGAATTAACTCATTTATGAATTGAACCTTAGCTTAAAGTCCATTTGCTATTTCTTTGTCTTCCTGGGGTCCCCATTCAAAATATGTGGAACCATTAAACTCATATGGAAATATTCTAAAAATGAAAAGAAAAATGACTGGATTCATCATGAAGAATAGTTAATTATTGCCTTTATTATCCTTTTTTTTTTTTTTTAGTTTGTGTTTAATGTACTTAATATCACATTAATGCAATTCCATATTAATTTATTTATAGTATTTATTCATTTGGGCAATTTGGGCTTCAAGGGTATCCTGAATGAAACTGGTGCTGGAAATGTATTTATTTTAACAATAAAATTAGTTTGTAAAATCAACCATAGATTTGACCATCCGGTGGTTTGAAGTTTAGGCTCTTCAACTTTAAAGGCGTGGTCACCTCTGGATGTGAAATTAGAGTATGAATCAGCTAAAAGGTCTTAAATTATTACCCTTTATTTAAACATTTTGCTTTGTTTTCATACTTCACAGATGCAGTTTCTCAGTGTGTCTGCTCCTCTCTTTCCCTCTCTGTCTCCTCAACAGGATCATTTGTAGTCAATGTGACACAGACCTCCTATCAGGCAGAGGAGAACCACAACATCACACTGGAGTGGACGTTCACCACCAACCCTGACAGATCTATCAAAACTGTCAACATCCTCTGTGGAAAGATAGCTAATGATAGTGTCTCAGTCCTGTATTGTGTTCATGAAGGTGTTGAGGTGTCAGAGTCTCAGGATGCAAGGTTTTCAGGACGAGTCCAGAGTGACAAAGACGCCCTCAGAGAAGGACGAATCAGACTTCAACTGTCCAGACTCAGGACTGATGACTCGGGTCTGTACCTGTGTGAGGTCAACACTGATGATGGTGTGAACACTGGAAAATGCTGGCTCAATGTCACCGGTGAGTAGAGATGGTAAAACTTTTCAACATATCCCTTTAAGCTAAATAAGAACATTATTATAGATTTTTTTTTTTTTAAAGGAAATAACTACACTTCTCTCCTCCATAATCAGCAAAACATGAGGACATTTTTCTTGAAATGTTTCTTGTTTCTGTCACATGAATGAATGATTTCTTTGTTCTCTTTACAGAAACAGGGGATTGGGATGACCCTCAGAATGTGATGTTACCACCAGGTCGACGAAGAGCGATCCTCCTGATCTGCCTCCTGGTACTCGGAGTGTTAGCGGCTGTAATTTTATTTTTCATTCATGTGCGAAAATTTTTCTGCTGGCTTTGTAAAAAAGGGTAGGTCCATCATCACACAAAGCACTTTTCAAAGCACCTTACTTTATGAAGAATTGAACTTTTTTAATGAAATAGTCCAAACAGGAGTTTGCATGCTCTGAGAACCAGTAGTAACACTTTAAATGCTGATGGCTGAGGTGACCAATTCAGGTTAGCGGTCAGAACTATTGAAACAAAGGTGTGGTCAGTCAGCTTCTGAAAGAATATGAATAACTTCATTGATTATAGAGGGAAAGTCATATGTCTGACAGCTCATCTACTGTTTGTAGAGAATTGAAATGCCTGAGCTGTGGGTACGAATGATTTTCAGTATCTTGATGAGTCTCCAGTTGTTTTGTTCCATAAAGATGTTATAAAGTGAGCGATCAGAGTTGTTCAGGATGGCTCCTAATGTCTTTAGTGTGTATTTTTTCACCACCTCTCCCAGCGTGTCCACTCTGGCTCCAGTTACAGAGCCAGCTTTCCTCGCTAGGCTCCTCGCAGCCTTGTTTCTGATGCTTCTACCAGCAGGCTGCAGCAGAGATCAGCACACGTGCAGCAACAGACCGATAGAACGTCTTCAGCATTTTACTGCAGATGTCAAGAGATCTGAGTTTTCTTACTAAAGAGAGATGATGTGCCTCTTTTTGTAGTCAAAGATCAGTCTAGTTTGTCATCTAGGTGTAAACCTAGATATTTATATTTTGTTACCACTTCTACAGTATGTCCACCCCACAAACTTTTGCAGGCTGGAGAGGGGGCCTTAATCTTCAGAAAACAGTATGAGATGGTTTTTGTAAGATCCCCGTATTCCGATTCCTGTCCAGTCCTGATACACGCCACAGTGGCAGTCTCATCCAAGTATTTGTGGATGTGGCGGTACTCAGAATTGTATTTGAAGTCTGCTGCATAACATGTGAAAAGAAATGGAACCAGTCACCTGTGGAGCCCCCGTGCTGCTCCTTATGTCCCAGAAACAAAGTTCCTCAGCTTGACAAACTGTGGCCTTTATGTCAAGTAGTTTGTGATCCAGGAAACAAAGGAAGTTTCTGCACCCATCTCAGTGAGCTTGTGTTTTGGCTGGATGTTATTGAAAGTACTTGAAAAATCAAAGAACATAGCTTTTGTGTAAGTGCCAGACTCCTCCAGATGAGCCACGAAGCATGTAGAGGACAGCATAATTTACTCCAATGTGTTGTCTGTATGCAGACTGCAGGGGATCTGCTGCAGTCGGGCAGCAGCCTTAAATACATAACATAGTCTTCTTAGCGCCAATCTGACCCCTGTCTCAAGGGTGGAGGAACAGGTGTGAGGAGGGAAGTAGCTGCCACATTAGACATGCAAGGAGATGGGGTAGCTGTGGTGGTGAAGCATACTTGTGGAGGAAAAGACTGAGTAGCAGTGAAGAGGCTCACAGTAGAATGAGGAGAAGAAGACTGAAGAGCAGCAGTGGAAGTGGGTGTGACAGCAGAGTCGCATCTGTTAAAAAATTGATTGAGTTCATCAGCTCTTTCCACATCACCCCTGAGTGGCTGTCGTGTCGTTTTGTTGTATCCAGCGATGGTATTGGTTGCCCTTCACACCTCACAAATGTTGCTGTTTTTTTAGATTCTTTTTTAGATTTAGATTTTCTTATTCCACTTTTGCCATTTTTAATCTCTTCTTCAGCTCCTGTGGCACCTGTTTGAGCCGTCACTGACTCTAAAAGCTACCTTTTTTTGATTCAGGATTGCTTTTATGTCACTTGAGATCCAGCATTTGTAACTGTTTTTATAGGTATGAGTGTGTCTCTACAGAAGTTGATGCATTCAGTAAAGCAATTAGCCTGTCTGTCAGTGTCCATACTGTTCTCGTCCAAAAGCACATTCCAGTCTGTGCATTGAGAGCAGTCCCTCAGAGCCTCAGTAGCGTCACATGTCCATTTCTTGACTGTAAGTTTAGTTGCCGGTCAACTCTGCACATAGGGTTTGTAACATGTCTGCAGAAAACCAAGTTGTGGCCTGATCTACCAAGTGGTGGTACAACAGGAGCTCTGTAAGCTTCTTTGACACTAGCATACAGCAGATCAATGATTTTTTTTTCCTTTGGTAGGACAGTCAACAAATTGTGTGAACCCAGTCAGGTGGGAGGAGAGAGAAACATGATTGAAGTCTCCTGAAATTATGAAGAGTGCCTCTGGATGTTTAGTCTGTATCCTAGCAAAAGTTTCATGGAGAGCTTCACATAGAACTTCGGTTGTCGTCATGGGTTGAATGTACACAAGTATTCTCTTGGTACATAATATGGTCAAATACCAACTGCCAACAGGCAGCGTGGTGGAGTGGTGGTTAGCACTGCCACCTCACAGCTAGAAGATCAGCAGGAATGTCTGGGTTCAAATCCACCCTGGCCTGGGCCTCTCTCTGTGTGGAGTTTGCATGTTCTCCCCGTGTTTGTGTGGGTTTCCTCCCTCAGTCCAAAGACATGAAGTTACTGGGGTTAGGTTAATTGGTGGTTTGAAATTATCAATGGTTGTCTGTCTCTCCGTGTTGGCCCTGCGACAGGCTGGCGACCTGTACAGGGTGTACCCTGCCTCTTGCCCTATGTCAGCTGGGATAGGCTCCCTGAACAGGATAAGAGGATGGATGGGCCATCTGCCAACAAATCAGGGCAGCACATCCTCTCCTTGCTGTGACATATGCAGGATTTCACCATCTCTGGTTCACAACCAAAGTTAGACTCCCACCTTTATTCTTGCCACTGGCTTTAGCATCTGTCTGACCGTATGAGTGTGAGACCAGGTAGATCCACGGTTGAGTCATTGATTCAACCATGTTTCAGTAAAACACATGAGACTGCACTCATGTTATACACTAATGTCTTCACTAACATCTCCAGCTCATCGCTTTTATTGGGCAGAAAGTTGGCATTTCCTGTGATGACTGCTGGCAGAAAGGGCTTATATCTACTTCCAAGACTTCACCTTTTCACCAGCACGAGAACCAAGAAAACATCTCTTTATCTCAGCTGGAATAGGGTGGTATTTTTCAGATTAGCTCCATTTCAATTAAAAAAAAAAGCTCTTCTCTTGAGTAAACTCTTTTCCTCACAGAAGAATCCATCAGTACTTGACAAAAACGAAAAGAAAATTGATAAAAATACAAGAACAACAAAAAAAGACAGACTTTGCTGCTAACAGCTATAAAGAGTGCAGGTTTAAGACACATCTGCTCTGGCTTCACTTTTCACACCCAAAGACCATGTCCATCTTATGTATACACTCTCTGCCTTTAAGGCATTTATTGCATGTGTAAATGAATTTAAATATGATTCTTTTCTGCCCTGCTATATATATAAATACAATATTTTCTTTTCATGCTGGCAATGGAAAATAATCTCCCTATCTCTCTCTGTGTCTGTTAGGATAGAGTTTTCCTTGTTTTCCTGTTACAGCACAGACTATGTGAGTGGGCCTTGGTGGCTTTCCAAATGTGGGGGTATAGGGACAGAGGGGTGATGAAGGGTGCAGTGAAGGGGATGTATCTGTATTTTTATTTTGTATTTTTAATGTGAACAGCACTTTGATTTGCATCTTTATTGTATGACAAGTACTATATAAATACAGTTTTGATGCATTGATCAGCTCCTGAGGTTACCATAGTGTCCTGAAAGAGCCTAAACTGGAGGAGTGGAGTATGTTGCTGTTTTTTTCCAGCAGGTGTCACTGTTTCACTCCCAAACATTTGCAAATCTCTTTTCTACGTTTGGCTCATTGGCAGGATCAGTTCATATGTTCCTGACAGACTGAACTTATTTACATGAACAAATGGGCAGATCAAACTATATGATGGGAGTCATAATGAAGGCAGAATGGGTCAGTGCTGGTAAAACATTAAAGCAGATATCATTTTGGGAAATTATTCATATAAATCTAACAACTGTTTATGAAACCAAACTTTAACGGGTATTTATTGGGGTAAAAATTATGAAGAATAAACGGTAAAATCTATTGAGAAATTATTTAATGTAGTTGTAAATTTAGACTTTGTGTTAATTACTGTTATTATTACTTTTTAAAATTTTTATTTTAACAGGTCAAAACAGAAACCTGAAGGAGGTGTCGGACCCAGTGAGGAGGAAACCATCATTACCCGAGCTGAAGGACAGCCACAGATGGATCAGGCTCAGGACTAAAAACCCTAAACTTCAGCACAATTCAATTCAATTCAGTTCAATTCAATTTTATTTATATGTCACCAAATCACAACAGTCGCCTCAATGCACTCAAACTCTGCTGGAGACGTTTGTTTTTTCTTGTGGTACAAAACCTCACAAAGTTTCTGAATCTTTTTACTCCAAATTGATTCTGACTTTTTTTTTTTTCTGTTTGGCAATAGATAGAAAATAATGTAAGATTTAATCAGATTTAGATCCTCGAACATCAAACCTCAGTGCCCAGTACTTCTTAAAAGGGCCATCAAAAACATGACTGGACTTTGCTCTCAAATATTAACATGGGGAGTATCATTATTAGCTAAACACTGGAACAGGTTTTTATTCACCATTTAGTCTGTGTTCTCTGTTCAACAAGTAAAATATTTTTCTCTGCAAGAGGCTCTTTCACTGAAGCACTCTGTGGCCTCTGTGGATCCGAAGCCATGTTGCTGTTGTTTTATATCTTAACTTTGTTGAATGTCTACCTCAGATGAATATCAGAGGAACTTCTGTTTGTGTCTGTCTTCACCAGACATCCCTACTGCAAATAAATGAAATCATCTCATCTCCCAGCAGGATTGTTAGTGATAATCTGCTGAACATACATCCAGACTTGCTGTGGGGACCTGGTCTCCACTTATCAGCATTGTTGCATTGTTGCATCAATCCATTTTGAATGTAAATAAAAGGAACAATAAAATTTAAAATGCAAAATTTAAAGCTTCTGTATATGTCGTTCCCCACGCTGAACCACTGAAACTGATCTTAGGATTCTCGCATCCTGACAAATCCCACTTTAACCCCCAACTGTACTCATTTTTCATTTTAGATGTGGAGGCAGAGTCATCCTCTACAAAATGTTTGACTGTATTATCATTAATATCAGACTGGCGACCTGTCCAGGGTGTGTCCTTTGGTGCCAGCACCTCATTATCCTAAATTGGGTTAACAGTTAAAAAAATGGATGAAAGGGCATTAAAAGAAGTTGAACACAGTACCTTTAAATATTGTTGCATAATCACAACTCATAGACTGCAGGTGATCTTGGTTATAGTGACACCAAAAAAGTAGTACCAGATAAAATTGATCAGAACTGTAAATATTTATAGCATATCTTATATACTGTTTTATTGTTTCCATTAGATTTCTGTGAACTGACTCTGGATCCAAATACAGCACACAGACACACTCAGACTGTCTGACAAGATGCACGTGGAAAAGGGCTGATTTGACAGAGTTAATCACTGGTTTCAGCTGATGTGCTCTTGGAGTCTGACTGGTTTCTGTTACTGGGAGGTTGAGTGGAGTAGAGAGGTTTGTATTGCAGTAACTTCTGGAGTAATAAGACAGAAAGGAGATGACAATGACAGCAAGTTTGGAAGGATTAATCAGTCCTGGTGTCTCCTGCAGTGGGAGAGTGGTGAGCGGCATCCCTGCCCTCTCCTCCTCAGTTTCTCACGACTCAGTGTTTTTGGACTGTCCTGCAGGCACTGTTTCCTTCTCCAGTGTCTTCTCCAATGCACTGATTCAACTCCACACCTCATTCATCACATTCACTAAACCTATAACTGCTGGGTTTAGAGTGAAGACACTTGGCCATAGAGTCTGTCTCTGTGTTGACTCAGAATAATGAACTTATTGTGCAAAGAAACAGTCTCATAAATTCTGAGATCTGTTAAGCTGTTTGGCAAAGAGGATTTGGCAACTTCTTCACAGGTGCAACCCACATACTCAACTCAGCTGCTTACTTTTCTGTACAAATGTAGCTTCACTTAAGGGGAGATAAACAGGCTTTCCAACAGTATAAGATTTAATGCCAAGAAGCATTGTTACAACAAAGAAATAATCAACCAAATTTCCTTACTTTTTGTGCTGAGTTTATAAAGAGGTCACGCACATACTGAAAAATGAAAGTAACACACCTGCTGCAGATAAACCAGTGGTGTGAAAGGAAAAACCACTGTGCAGTAGTTTAATGTTAAAAGTATATGGATATGTGAGTGTTTTGGTCACTAAGACTACAGAAGAGCTACTATTTTAATAAAGTTTAGCTGAAAAAAATTAGCAGAGAAAATAATTAATGTTTCACCTTAACCCTGTGTATGTAGGTCAAGGGTCAATGAGCTTACAAAACAAATTTTGTGTTCCAACAATTAGTTCTAAATGTATTCAAATCAATAAAATGACAAGGGTGCCCAAACTTATGCACCTGCCTAATTTTGTTTAAATAATTATTGCACACTTTCTGTAAATCCTATAAGCTTCATTTCACTTACCAGATATCACTGTGTTCATCTGCAATATGATATATTTAACTGAAATTACTGATCCAAACAACCAATGATTTATAAAGGAAAATCATGGAAATTATCAGGGGTGCCCAAACTTTTGCATACCACTGTAGTGTTTATTTATGTTGGTAATTTGGGCTTTTAAGGTATCCTGAATGAAACTGGAGCTGGAATTGTATCTATTATAAAACTAAAAAATTAGTTTGAAAGTCAACCACAGATTTGACCTCCTGGTGGTGTGAAGTTTAGATTTGACAACTTTAAAGGCGCGGTCACCTCTGGATGTAAAGTGAGAGCATGAATCAGCTAAAAGGTCTTAAATTATTACCCTTTATTTAAAGATTTTGCTTTGTTTTCATACTTCACAGATGTTCAGATAAATGTTCAGATACCAAACTGTATATTTTGTGCAGCACGATGGCATGGTGGTTACCACTGCTGCCTCACGGTTAGAATAACATCTAGAAGGTCTGGGTTTGATTCTCCCACAGTCCAAAGACATGCAGTTACTGGGGTTAGATTAACTGGTGATTCTAAATTGCCCATATGTGTGAATGTGAGTGTGGATGGTTGTTTGTCTCTCTGTGTTGGCCCTGCGACAGACTGATGACCTGTACAGGATGCACCCCGCCTCTTGTCTTATGACAGCTGGGATAGGCTCCAACCCCCCCCAACCCCCCCCCCCCCCCCCCCCCCCCCCCCTTCCCGCACCCCTGAACACGATAAGAGGATAGATGGATGGATACTTTGCTATGCTATATAAATAATTTATCTATAATGGTTAGGATTGTAAAGCATTTTGTAAGTGCTATTTTAACTCATGAATGCTGCTAAGTGAGTGCATTACCTGAATCTCTAAGCATTCAGATAACCCAAACAAACTGGACTGGCAACTCTGCATGCTGTAACATCTCTCAGGTCTTCCTAACTAAAACAAACCCTGTTCTCTGCACACATTTTGAACGATGTTTGAGGAGGATGGTGTTAAAAGTCTGTTTTTTACTTTTTGTAGCCTATTTAAAAGAGGACACAGACGACTAAAATCTGAAGAATAAGGAAACAGCATGGGTATGTTTTCACACTACCTCTATTCAGACTTCTAATTCTGTGTTGCTTTTATAATGTCTGTAGACTACATGACCTGGTGTTACCTCTCTGCGTCTCTCTACTCTCCCATGATTATTCACTTTCTACACTTAGATGAGGAGGCAGGAAATCTGACAGAGGAAGTCACCTCTCTGTGACTTGAAGCTTTGTGAAGGACCAACTAAAATTGTTAACCCTGAAACACACCTGGTCTGGGTTTTCTTTAGATTCTCCACTGCAGGCTTTCTTTGGTCTTTCTCATAGCTTCAGAACATAGTGGGACTGTTTCAGAGCAGACAGTCTGCAAAGAGATGTTTATTTGAAAACTGATAGAGTATCTCTGATAGAGTATCTATGCCGTTCCTCTTTCTGACTTCCTGTTTTCTTTACTTACACTGTGGAGCTCAACTTGGCTTCTGGAAAAAAACAAACCGAAAAAAAAGCAGCTGCAGAGTGAAGCGCCACTCCTGAAATGCCCTGCGGTACCTCAGGTGGAACTGAAAGCCATGCAAAAAATAGTCTCATCAGTCACACTAGAACAGCCCCAGTTCCTGCCACCTTTGGACCAAAGAGATACATGTGGGAACATCTAAAGCTTCTTAAATTATTGATTTAAGGATGGAAATTCAAAATCTTAATATTTCATAATTGTGCATTTTTTAACACTTTGTTCACATGTTTCAATAACGTTTGTTCTCTAGAAAAGTTTGAATCAAACAGAAGACCCACAGTCTTATTTTCATTGAGGCAGAGAGGACAGAGTTCAGGGAGACTTGAGATTGTTCTGTGTGTAGACCAAATAAAGTTGAATATTTTTATTTTTACTTTCATTTGTGTAACTGAACACACACATTCATTCATAAGCTGCTTTGTTGTTGTTTTTGAACAATAGCTGTAAACAGAATTTATAAAATAACTTAAAAAAATAGGATTTTTAAAGATCAGAACTGTTGCCTTCAGGTCAAGAAGATTCGTAGTTAAAACTCTTCGTTCAGCTGGCGCTTTTCTGTGTTTGTAAGTAAATTGTAAAATCTATCTGAGTGTCTTAAAAATGTAAATATTTGATCTAAATATTATTAGTAGTGATTTTATCATTTTTCCAGGTGACCGGATGTTACAGCCTAATACAGACTTACTTCTGTCCGTTTGTCCACCTCCACCCCTCCCTTTGCTCTTTCTCGTCAATCTGTGGACCATATTTTTTTCTCTTTCTGATTTCATTTTCATGTGGGAACTCACAGACGCTTATTTTACGAATTATAGTATCCCTCTGTCAGTCCCTACATGTGTAATTCAAAGAGCTGATGAGAGAACTTCTTCACTCAAAAACCTAAAAGGGGAAAAATCTGAGCTACTTGATCAGATCTGCCCCTTATTAAACAAGATTATAAGGCAAGACAGTGTTTTCAAACTAGTGACGTTTTTCTTACAGTGTGAAGAAATGATGTGACAGTCGGGTGCAGTTTGAAAATGCAGGTCACTGAATTTTGCAGTCAGAGCCCCGTACTAAACATAAAAATAAATTCAAGTTAATGTCCATCTTTTTCTGGACACTGTTTTATTTAGTGTTGTGTTTAATCTGATCATTTCTATGTAACATCAGTTTATAAAATAGTTGTGTTGTATCCTAGAATGAACCATCTAAGTAAGGCAGTAATCACAGAAGAGTCTGCTACTTGGTTTCTACACATTTTCCATTCATTCAAATAATATGAAGGTGAGTGTTTTTGTTTTTATTTACTCTTATTTGTTAATATGAACACACAGGCATTATGCTATTCTTTGATTTATTTTGTAATATTCACACTTAACACAGTTTCAAAATGACTTCAAGAGTCTCAGTAGAACTCGCACATCCAGAAGGGTGCAGTAAAAAAATGAAGAATCAATGGAAAACATAGAATTTCGCACACCAGAGCATGTCTGGAAAAATATTTTAATCTAAACAGACCTTAAAAAGTAGCATTTCTGGCTGAAACATGTCTGAAGAAGGGCATGTTGGCCCAAAACGTTATTTTTTAAGGTCTGTTCAGATTAAAATATTTTTCCAGTGCTCTGGTGTGCAGAATTCTATGTTTTTCATTCAAAGTGACTTCAAACCTGCTTTGATGTTTCTGCAGTTTCTCATTGTGTCTGTTTTGTATCTGCTGTAATGAGTGAATGAAGTCAGACTGTATTTTCCTTCTTCTAGCTGTACTGACTGACCTTTGACCTCATGTGTTGATGACTCTTCACCTCTGTCTCCTCTCACAGGGAGAAGATGATCTGCAGGATCCTGCTGCTCCTCATCCTCACCTCATGTGTCTCTGGTTAGTTTACAGCTTCACTTTGTGAACTCCAAATAAAGCTCAACAACAGATTTGTTCCAGTTCTCAGTGTGTCTGCTCCTCTCTTTCCCTCTCTGTCTCCTCAACAGGATCATTTGTAGTCAATGTGACACAGACCTCCTATCAGGCAGAGGAGAACCACAACATCACACTGGAGTGGACGTTCACCACCAACCCTGGCAGATCCATCAAATCTCTCAACATCCTCTGTGACCTCATAGCTGATCGTAAACTCTCAGTCCTGTATCATGTTCGTGAAGGTGTTGAAGTGTCAGAGTCTCACGCTGAAAGGTTCTCAGGACGAGTCCAGAGTGACAAAGACGCCCTCAGAGAAGGACGAATCAGACTTCAAGTGTCCAGACTCAGGACTGATGACTCGGGTCTGTACCTGTGTGAGGTCAACACTGATGATGGCTTTGGCATTAACAGATGTGAACTAAATGTAACTGGTAAGTTGATTCACTAAAACTTTGTAGGAGTGACAAATGAGTAAATTTGGTTGTGATATTAAATAAAATTTTTGAAGCTGTACATGTTTCTTTTAATGTCATTGAGTCATTAATTGTGCACTTGTGGTGATTATTGTGTGAACACAATATTTAAAGTGGATTTAAGCATCTGCTCATCTGAGTGATAGCTGTTTTTCTTTGATTGCTGTGAACAATTGACTGCAATTTCATCTTTGTTGAATTTTTTTTTTTATTTTCATGAATAAAACGTACAAATTTGATTTTATTTGATAGTTCAAGCAGACATTCAAGCAAACAACGGTAGCGCCTGTATAATGGCTGCATGTTCTGTATCGTACTTTTCATTGTATATTTGTGTACAATGATAATAAAGTTGAATCTAATCTAATCTGAAGAAGGCCTGTCCTCAGCCTCCCACTGACTTTAGACCTTTCTGGTAACAGCCTCATTTCAGAAGCTTGCCAATACTGCTGCTATTACTACTACTACTTCTATTACTATTACTAACACTAGTACTACTACTATTACTACTAATAATAACAGTATAATACAACCTTGTACTCAGTACTAAATAAATGCACTCCTTCATGCACTGATGATTTCATATAAGTGACTCAGATGTGTTGGTGTCTCTGCAGGAGTGAAGGATTGCTGTAAATCTGAGAGAAAACCTAAGCCATCAAGCACACAAAGTCGAGGAAGGATCGGCCTCTACTCCGGACTGACTGCAGTGCTGCTGCTCGTCTTATCATTTTTATTTATTCGTCTGTCTAAAAAAGGATTTCTGATTCAACAAACACAAAATCCTCCAGCATCAGTGATCAGCAATGTAAATGAGACTGCTGGACTCCAAAGCACAAAATGATGTGATACAGTGTGGTCATATTTTTATATTCTTCTCATCTGTTGTGTTTATAGAAATCAATTTTATATTTTTACAAGTTATGGATTTAATATTTTTTTTCTCATGAGCTGCTGCTGATGTTAAGTTTTAAGAATGTGTAAATACATAACTATGGTATTAGAAGTCAGTACAGTTTATTCTGAAAATAATTAATTCAAAATTAACATCCAAGGATTTTCCTAATTTTGGATTTAACTGATGCTGAAAAGAAGTATTCCCCAAACTGCAGAAGAGGCAAATGGTGGCAATTTTTGGGGGGAAATCAAAAAAAGAAAAAGAAACCAAAGAATAAAATAAAAATTTTAAAAATCCATAAATATGGTAAACATATACACTCTCACTGATGTTAAACCACTGTTGGCCATACTGAAGCCAAAAACGTCAATTCCAACCTCTGCAGTTTAATGGATGCAATGCTGGATCTTATTCTCATGGCACGCTATGGAATATTATACAGGGAATCAGCAGATCAAGCAAATCCAGAGACCTTGTCACATGACCCTGGGCCTTGGGGGACAACACAGCAGAAGAAGGAAGTTTCCTCCACTTCCCCCATGTGGAGTAGCTACCATTACCTGTAAAAGACAAGAAGAAACCCACTCTGAAAGACCCCGAACTCAGCAAGGAGTGAACTGATGCACAGGGCGAAGCACTGAGGGTGAAGGCTGCATTCTGTGGAGCCAACGAGTGATTATATCCTCAACTTTAAGTTCCTGGAGGATCTTTATTGTGAGCATTCAGGTATCCACTGCATGAACCCTCTTGCCCGCAGTTACTTCTAGATAGATAGATACTTTATTGACCTCCAAGGAAATTAGGGCATCCAGCAGCTTAACACGCACAATAAATTGAATCCAAACAATGGAGGTAGATGTATAATTAAACAAAGTATACTAACAAAAATTCTGGTGGCTAGGCTCTGATGAGGAAATTTGGGAACTTGTGAAATGGTACACTGTCTGTCAAAGAGGACAGGCCTCTACTGTGTATCTACTGTGCCTCTACAGTCCACAGAAGAGGCCAATCCTCCCTCCATTTTCTCTCAGGTTCAGGCCAATCCATTGCTGCTGTAGGAGACCAAACACACCTGCATCACTAACATTAAACTGTGGTGCATCTTTGGAGATGGCCAGAAAGAGTGCAACAAAGAATTTAGAAAAAAAGTACTTTAGTGGAGACATTAAACTAATAAATTGATTTTACTGATTCTTTAAATATTGATTCAGTGCCAGTTTCATTGTATTCTGCTTGTTACCGTGCCAGTAAAATACTCAATGATGGCATAAAGACCTCAGGAGGAAATGTGCTGCAGAATAAACCCTGCAGTCAGCTGGACACAAGCTTCAGCCTCTGTTTGGAGAGTTGCATGGACCTTTGTTTAAGATGAAACATGAAGATTGTATTTATTTTATTGTTTGTTTGCTTAAGTGTTTTGTATGGTGTGAACTCAGGATGATGTTAACAGATGCTGAATTCTGTCCCAGTAGAAACTAATACAGAAATCTAATCTGTATCCTTCTGGGGAGGAACACTGCCTGCAAAGGAGGACTCTGCCTAGAAGCAGAAGGAGGCATTACAACAGACCATAACATCAATGTTTACAATACCAGTCAAAACTGACATATGGAAGTATAAGTGTGTACAAACCTTTAACTAATACTGTATATAAGGAACAATCAGCAAATACAAAGCTTCCAAACAAACTGCTCTGAAGGTATTTGAGATCTTCTGGTGCTGTGAGCTGATGGAGCTGCAGCTGGGATGATGGTGAGCGGTGGTTGCTGGGAGGACTGTGTACAGTGTGGCTCTTTGTAATCTGAGAACACACATCTGTCAATCAAATGCAGTCCACTCATTTATTTAGTTGATCCAGATATTCACAGAGCATAGGAATGAACTGCAGCTACAGGTTTCACACACTTTGGATACTGTGTGTAAAAAGAATACACAACAATAAACAACATTTACATTACATTATTACAATTATTGTGAAGGTGTGTACAACAATCCAGTCTATTCAAAACTTCCACTTATTTCTGTGTTAAACCAACAAACTCCTAACTCTAGTGCTGTCACAGCATCACACAGACAAATACAGCCCAACAGCGCCAGCTGGTGGAGAGGAAATAAAGCCCCCCGCAGCATGGTGCTGCCAGTGTGAAAACACAGTTTGTGAGTTTCCAGCATGTTAATCTGTCAGTGGTTTACTTTATTTTATTAAGCCCCAGCCAACCGAAGGATGGAAGAGGAAGTCCATGCGCCTATCCTTCTTCCTATGGGACAGCACTGTTGCAGCACTGCCCCCTATCGGTGCGGCACGGTACTTTCTGCCTCCCCCTGTGTATTTTCACCATGCATTTATGACCGATCACAAAGAATAAACATGTCACACACATTTATTCAATATATTAGACAGACTGTGGAACATCAGCATGTGTAGCACATATTTAATCAAATATGTATATTGGCGATATAAACAGAGACAGCAATGGGCATGCGCCGACCGCCTGCTTCATTTATTGTATGTGACACAGCGCCACCAGAGGTGAGCCACAGCATTGCACTGGCTCGCCCCGCATTTCTTCCATGTGTTTGAACAGGCGATGGGTAAATTCCACGATTTTGACCATTAAAATGTTGAAATAATTCATAAAACAGTTTTATAGAACAGTTTAATAGAACAGTAAAGTGGTCAAAAGTATTTTCTCTTATCACTGTTAGTATTTTACTTGTCATGATGACAGGTAAGGCACTGCCTCACCTGCCTTTATTTTTTAATTTTTTTTCACTAATTTTTTTTTTTTCAAATTGATGTTTAAACAGGAGCTAAAACCATGACCCATAAAACCATGTTTGAGGAACACATTTTTATTTGGTGTATTTTTTATTTAACTTGGAAAAAAAATTAACTCAAACAAGTTAGAAGATTGCATCAGATTTGCTGTAGTGGTTTGTGTGCACAGTTTGTTGTATCTATTTGAGACTGCACATTTAATACTCTATTTATCAGTGTGTTTGTAAAAATATGATATAAAGTGTGTGTAATTCCAATTCTGATTCCAATAAATGTCATGTCTTTGTGCACTTTCTCCATCAGATAAGTGCACAGAGACTTGATGAACTCATTTCAGTGTTACTGAAAACTCCTCTCAGCTCCTCATGGAAACTAATGCTGGCACTGCTTGCCTTGATTGCTTGCTGATATCGCCATGCTTTATATATTAGCTATACGAAAAAGGAGCCAGTGATAGCTGAAGTACAATTTTCATAACTTCTGATGGAGATCTTGTTCCTGCATGAAGATATAAATGATAATTCAACATCCTAAATAGCTCTCACTCCACCTTGAAAGCCAAAGAATAAAAATAAGTTTTTAGGTTTACTTTAAAAATATCCAATGTGGAGACTGACCTAATATCACCTTCATGTGGACATTTATTGTCAAGGAACGGCTGTGCTGCAGGCAGGAAGGACAACCCCAATGCAGGATACGCCAGGCAAAGGTTAAGCTTAAAATCCACTTTATTTATGAGTTGTCAAACAAAAGACCGGACTTGATGGGACCAGTGGCAGAACTGCAGACAATAAAAAAAAAACAAAAAAAAAAACACTTGACTGAACTGAAGCAAAACCATAAATCCAGGCAGGGAGCACACACAGCAGGAAAACAATGAAGCAGACCTGACAAAGGAAAACACAAGGAACTAGAAAGCAAAACACAACCAAACGAACCCCAGAACAGGACAGACAAAATTAAGCAAAAACAAAACACGGGGTCCATGACATTTATTGGAATCAGAATTGGAATTACACACACTTTATATCATATTTTTACAAACACACTGATAAATAGAGTTTTAAATGTGCAGTCTCAAATAGATACAACAAACTGTGCACACAAACCACTACAGCAAATCTGATGCAATCTTCTAACTTGTTTGAGTTCATTTTTTTTCCAAGTTAAATAAAAAATACACCAAATAAAAATGTGTTCCTCACACTGTGGTGTAGATCACTGAGCTTGTTGTGAGGTTTGTGTGGGTGACTAAAGATGACGATAACTCTTATCTGAGAATCAGTCTTTCATTCCTTCTCTTTGTCTCTCTGCTGAGTTGAGAAAGAAGAAGAGATGATGGACAAACTCATCAGTTTTCATGCTGCTACGTGTCCACTCACATCTGAAGCAGTTGTAGTTGAGGATGAAACTTAATCAGCTAAATGAGTTCATATCTTCCAAAAGCACTTTGATGCTCAGAAAAGTTCCCCTCAGGACCCGTTCATGTTACCATTCAATTATGAAATGTTGTCCTCTGGATACTTTAAGGAGATCAATAAGGGAACATCTGTCCAGGTGTTGATCTGTAACACTGAGAGGACATAAATAGAGTCAAAGCACAGATCACAACAAGCAAAATAGCTGAAAAACAAGAAGAAATAAGTACCCTTCTTATTTCAGCCTCGACAGTAACAGCCTCCCACAGTCCCCACAGAAAGAATAAAACTGCTGCTGTCAGTATTATAACTGCCTGAGCGTAGGCGAGCATCATGTCCAGTCGTCGTTCTCTTTGTTTAGCTGCAGCTGAATGAAGGCAAAAACATGTTTATAACCAATCTGTTTGTCATGTCTGGTGTTCACGACAGGAGCAAAACTCACATCAGTGGAATGGAAAATGTCACACAGCACAATGAAGTAAAACTGTTTATAAAATATACAGTAAGGGTTCACCAACCTTTAGTAGGTCCTGGTTCATATTTTGGTGTGTTTGGAGACACATAAATGCTGCTCTCACTATGAGAGGTCACATCCACGATAAAAGTTACTGTGAAAGAAATGTGAGACTAAATCAGAGCACAGATCACTCCTGCTTTAAAATAAGCTGAAATAAATCTCACCAGAGGTCAGGAGCTTCCAGATCATCAGATCACAGCTGTAGTTTCCTGCATCTCCAGCTGTGACTCTGAACAGCTGAAGTTTGATCCGTCCTCCTCTCAGAGCATCTTTGTCACTCTGAACCCGTCCTGTAAACTGCTCGTGCTGAGACTTTGGTGCTTCAACACCTTTTTTGATTACAAATAAAACCTTTGGAGGTTTGGACTGGAAAGAACAAATTAAAGTGGAGAGAGACACATCAGTTTGGAGCTGACTGTCCCATATGAAAGTGATGTTACCATCCTCGTCTGCCTCATAGACATTTTCCACACCAAATGTCCCTGTGGAGGCAACAAAGAAGAAATAAGTATCATTGTGTTGTCTTATTGAGATAACACCTCTGTGTTGATTGTTTATTACTCTATGTTTACCAGAAATGAGTTGCGTGTAGAGACTTACAGACAGAGGAGGTCAGGCTGAAAAACAGAAGGATGCGGATCATCTTCTCCCTGTGAGAATTATTATTATTGTTTTAGAAGAGTCAAGTTAACATAAAGACACACTTTGTCTCTGTGTCCACCAGAGGGCGCTGCTCACACAAACTATTATTCATTATCATCTTGTAAAGTCAGACAGCTCTGAAACATCTTAATGCCACAGAGCGCTGTGCAGCAGGCAGAGCTGGACCCAAAATGCAGGATGTAGGAGGGTAGTTGCGGCTTTCTGCCCTCATTATTAAATAGACTTTTTTGACAAAGACAGATTTTTACACTCTCTTACTCACTCATGCAAACAACACAACACAACACAACACAACACAACACAACACAACACAACACAACACAACACAACACAACACAACACAACACAACACAACAAGATTGCTGGTTTGTGTAGACCTTGTTTATCATGTATGTGTGTATTTTTTCAGCTCCTGTTTGTTCTTTGTATGTGTTTTTGTTTTGTTTTTTTCAATGTGCAGCAGTCAGTGAAAAGTTGTTTATCTTCTTGTCCTCTTGCTCTTGTTTTTTTCCTTTTTCTTTCTTCTTTCTTGCTTTGTTCCCTGAATGTCAACTCTAGTATTGCCATAATACATACCCACTACACAAGAACAGAGAAAAACACTAACAAGAGGAGAGCCTATAGAGAATCTATAGATTCTCTATAGGTATGTGTTTGTACAGCAGTGCATTCAGATCATAATTCTGATTGCAAAAGCTGCCAGACAGGACAGACTTTAAAAAAAGAGAGAAAAAAGAGAAAAGAACAGTTACCACCAGAGCGCAGGAAACACGACTGAACAGGAAACATGGGTTAATTTGACAGGAGAGAACAGAAGGCCTGGACAAGAGAACATGGACAGACAAAACAGATGCAACACCAAGGAACACAAAAGGGAGCTGAGTAGAAACAACCTGCATTTCAATAGAAGCTCAGAGGAAAATAATAAAAACATAAAGTTCCCCAAACAATAGACAAGATTTATAAACTTTGAAACAGGGGAAATAAACTAAACAGTAACTGTGAGGGTAAAAAGAGAAACACAAATGATGAACTAAATATTCAAGGCCACAATGGAGGCACTAAAGAATATGTTGGTAATTTTTTAAATCATTTTTATATTGATATTTACTGTCAGCATTTCTATAACATGTTTTAAAGTATATTAGTCACACACAGAAAGAACACTGAATACTTTAAGGTTACTGGGGTAAAGGTAAGGCCTCTTATATTTATTACTTATATGTGGTTGAAGTCTGAGGGGGATGCAAGAACATCTTTGGTTCACGTGACTTTTTTTAACCTCATGTTGTATTTTAGGAAGTCTTAGGCACCAACAGAGGAGTTCTGCAGACCCACCTGTGTTTTGGTAATGTAGCTTTGCAGAGGTTTTAATAGAAAAAAAGATCCTTCACACATGACACCTGCCAGAGCTGAGGTATCCTGATGATGTTTGTTTCTTTAGCCCGTGTGGGACAAGAGTTGGCAGAGCCTCAACAGGTGATTGGTTGGGGTTCAAGTTTCATGACTTTATGTAAATTAGCAGGAGTCAAAGGTAAGTGGGCAGTTACCATCTTTAAGATATAAATGTTGGCCACCCTTTATCTCATGCTCTTACTTTTTTGCTCTTTTCTTTCTTGTCCTCATTTTTTCTCTTCCTGTTTTCTGGATCTTTCTCTGTCTGTGTTTCTCTCTTCTGTCTGTCTCTCTTTGTGTGTGTATCTTAGTCTTAACTATGTTATATCTCACCTATGTAGCTAAGATGTCTAATAAACAGCCCTCACTAGAACTTCCCAGTGATTTTTTGGAAACGTTGGGTTTTATTGGGTTTGCATTTTCGGCCACAAAGAGCATGAGGACCCCTAAAAAAATTTACCAACAAATACATAATGTAAACAAAGTGGAAGAGAAGCAAAACTCAAACATAACTTATTCACAGAATGCAAGAAAACATTAACTTCACAAAAAACTGAAAACCCAGAAGCCACAACACCTCAAGGTCACATGCTCACTGTTTTAAAATTTCCAGCCTATGATTTCACCAAAATTATACATTATAATTTTAATCTGATTTTTTTTTTTTTGTTGATTAGCTGAATGTTAGTTTTTTGTTTGTTTTTGTTTTTGTTTTAATCAAACATACCGTTTCCTGTACTCTCTGCTACATTAAAGGTTCAACTTTTCACATCTTAAAAACTGGATTAGAACAAAAAATAATGATGACAATAACAACAGCTGAGTCTGTTAACTTCTTGCTGCTGCAGATTGTCTTGTTTGTGTAACTAAACAGATCTTAAGTACAACACACACACAAAAAGCTCATTAGAGTGAAATAAAAACTTGGAAACTCGTTTTTGCTTGTTTCTCTCTGATGCCTTTATTAGCAGACATTGTTTCAAAAACTATGAGAACTCTGCTCATCACAAATTTTAAATATTTTCAGAGACAGATATTAATTGGCATTTAGGCAAAATATGTAGTTAAATAAACGAGTGACCTTTGAGCAGAGTTCCTGATTTTCTGATTGGTGATCAACAACAACACTGACGGTCAGTCTGTTTTAGAGAGTCTGCTTACCTGTTAGTTGGAGTGTGTGCAGCGAGCTGTCCTCTTTCCACTCTGATTTGTTTAAAAGAGACAACAGGTCATTACAATGTGACAGTCAGCCTGCCTTTAAACGTGTGGTGTGCACAAAATGTACAAACCTGTTCAGCCTGTTCGAGTCCCAGTCGCCAGAGGTGGTGAAAGTACAGACATTCTGTACTTAAGCAGAACTACAAGCACTTGTGTTAAAAAAAATACTCTGGTAAAAGTAGATATAAATTTTAATCCTTATGAGTGTACTCAGCTTGGATCTGTTCTGAACATTGTGATCAGCTGACCTGCTGCTCTGAGGTTTACTGCTCTGTGTGGATGAACTGAATTCACAAAGATGTAACTCAGTATTTCACAGCTATCTTGGCAACATACAGCTTGTAGTGAAGGAATCTCAGCATCAACAGCTTTGATTCAAACTCATCTCTGCTGCACTTCATGTAATTCTGATAATGAACACACACTGTGCACTAGTTCAACACAGAGTTTTACTGTAAATACTGTGCAGCAAATTGACCTGCTTATCCTGCAATAAACTGCAGTATTTTCATACAATCTTTGAATTACACAAAGTTAGCATACCTCAGTTTGTTTTTCAGTCCTTACCTTTAAATCTAACCTCTCTTCTTCCTCTCTTGTCCTCTTTCTCCATCTCTGAGTGAACTTCTCTCTTGTTCTTTTCTCTCCCTGAAATACACCAGTTCTTCTTTAAGCTAGCAGACACACTGTGTGACAAACTGCAGAAAAACTCCAGTACAGATACCTGAAAAATCTACTTAAGTGCAGTAACAAAGTATCCGTATTTGATTATTTCCCACCTCTGCCAGTCACATTGTGCTTTTACTGTGATTTAAACAGGCCTATGTTTTAATTTTGAGATGTATTACTTTTGCATACATTCAGAAATGTTTTAAATTTACTAATGATAAGAAATACAGTGGACACAACACAGAAAGAAATAGAAATAAATGAAAAGATATTAAAATATTGAATACATACTCATTTTGTCTCCTTGTCTTTCCATTCATAGCTCATTATTCTCTTGAGCATTCAGTGCTGTCTTCAGTTTTATGTTGCATAATTTAGCAGGTCACCTCCTGTCAGTGACGTTGAGGCTGTGCTGGTCAACATTTATCTCATTGCTTGGTGAATTTCTCCTTTTTGCTTTAACTGCATCTCAGCAGGTGACAAGCACTACATGGATTTGTTCTGTAAGTCAGCCGCATTTATTTACTCCTTTAATTTGATTTTATTTATTGTAATTGTTTAAAAAATCTTTGGCTGCAGAGTTTATGTCCATTAGAAGAAAAGACAATGTTAAATATTTGATTAAAGTTTCCAGTAACAACTCAAGCTGCAGCTTAGTGTAGGTAGGATCTCCATCAGTTATTTAGCTTTAAAAGCTACATTTGGATCAACACATATGGATAAAATGATTATGGATCCAGAAGCTGTTTGAAAAATCTGTAACCAAAGTATGTTAACTGACTTACCCAAAATAAAACTTAAAACTCCAACTGTCTGTAAAAACCTGAGTAATATCTTTGGGGGTTAAAAAGTTACAACAGAAGACTAAAATATCCTTTTTTTTCCTCTTAATTGTGACACCAAGTTGTTACTGAAGGGAAAAAAACAGGAAGTGTTGGAGCCGCTGAAAATGATCAAGTAAAGTGTATGAAACTGTTAACTTTTAACTTTGAATTTTCAGAAGCTTCAACAAACTGTCATTGGTGACCTTTAACCTGAAACTAAACTACAGTATTTAAGCAGACAATGTAAACTACTGATCTTTGTAAAAGATAATATATTAGACAGCAATTCACTCAAGAAGCCGTTACAGCAACTTTAAAAACAAACCTTCACTTCATCTTTATTCATTTCTATGCATTGGGTAAAGAGCGTTTCTCTTTTATTTACATGCTGAATTTAATACCAGGTTGAAACAAATGCTTTTTATGCTATATTACCAAATTTACCACAATTTACTGAAGCCTGCATTATCCACCACCTTCAGCCTGTCTGTGGATGACTGCAGACTGATAGCAGACTGTTAGTGGACGTGCATTACGGTGCTGTCAGGTACATTGTGGACTGATTGCTTACTCAATAAGTGCGCACTTCTTGTTTGCAACTGTCTGCCATGTCTGCAGCAAAAATAAGGCCTGAATTATGCTTCTGTCTTGGGCCTACGTACCTAACCAGCAATCCCTTCTGAACCCTACGATGTAACCTGGCATGCACGTGTAACTACACATCAAGTTGATACAGCCTGCAAGGACTCTGATTACTGCGTAGGGTTCTGGTTACGTATGAAGGCCCAACACAGAAGCATAATTCAGGCCTTATAAGGCAGCACCTAATTTTGGAAAACTTGTTCTGAGGACATGGTGGACATCTATAGAGCACTCTTCTCGCTGCGGACTTCTGAAGATGATTTTACATCAGTATGACATGGGTTTAAAAGAGAAACAGACAGTCAACAATCAACCCATCAGATTTCCAAACTCCCAGAACTGCCGGGAGGGGTCACAGCAGCAATTATGCCAAAGATGGAATTTCTTGAAGTTTTTCATTGTTAATTTTCATCATAATTTTTTATATTTTAATTAAGATTTGATAAAAAAGTATTTAAGATTAATTTTAGGGTATTTATTAGTTTTATAAATGATTCAAATCATTTCAGTACAGATTGTAAAGTTAAAATTCATATTAGAATAAACTTACAAACACAGGGTACAACAAATAACACAATAGCTAACATGTGCATAATTTAATTATTAAAGAACATTATAAAAAGTAAAAAAAAAAAGAATCTTGGATAATGGGTATTAGTTGCGTTAAAATAAAGAAGGTATAAAAACAGATTGAACAAGTCATTGGCTACATTTTAAACCTGACCCCAGAGCTGACTGCAAAAACTCAAGGAAAATGTCATCTCGTCCACATCTGCCTTTGATTGGTTTTGGGGTTTAGAGGGTTTTTTTTCCTCTGCTGTTTTGCCTTTCAGGCCTCACAACTCCTAAACTACTTAACTTATCACCACTAAGCTTTCAGGGAATGTTGTGTACACATTAATAAATCACTACAATTACTTTGGTGTTGTTATAATGAATATAATAACAGTATAGATTTGGTTTTATTGGTTAAAACTGTTGTAATGCAATATTCCTTTAACAATCAGAGGTATACAAGAATGCATGTCTGATAAAGTGTCACTCCTTTTTATATGCAATCAATAACCTTTTTAGCATTTCTGGTCAAAAAAAGAAAAGTATTTTTGGGGAATATCTTTCCTGTTATCATTGCTGTCATCTTGGATCTGCCATTCTTTTATCAGAATATATGTTTCAATACTTATTTGTTCATGTCAGAATTTTTTTCTTTCATCGAATCCATGGTAGTCATGGAGTTTGAGTACCTGAGAATGATCTTGGCTCATTGACCTTCAAAATTTAGAGTAGTCAATAAATTAGCATGAATTATTTTAATCAGCTATGTTAATTAATTATGCTAATTAATAAAGGTTGCATAAAAGGTTTTATGCAACCTTTTGTGTAATTTTATGCATAAAAGGTTGCATAAAATTACAAAAAATGTCACTTGGGGTACCCCTGGGATGAGCTGGAGGAGGTGGCTGGGGAGAGGGAAGGCTGGACTTCTCTGATTAGCTTCTCTGCTTATGCTGCTGCCCCCACAACCCGGCCCGGGATAAATGGAAGAGCATGGACGGATGGATGGATGTCACTGTAGTAAAAAGCGCTACAAGAACACCCGGGGGCTCAATCAGTGCATGATGATGGGTGTGGCAGAGGTGCTGCATTATTTGTGCTGATGGTCTGGGGGGGTGAGGTGTCTGAGCAGCAATGGGAGCAGGAGGGTAGAGAGCTCAAAAGACAGATGTGTCCATTGTGGCTATTAGAGTGCAGGGTGGGGGTGTTAGGGCAGACAGTAGGTGAGACAGGGCACTCAAACTGGTTGTAAAATAGATTGAATTCATTTTCTCTCTTCATATTACCATTGTACTGCTGCTCCTCTGCTTGCATCCTGTGATGGTCTTCATACTGTCCCAGACCTCCCTCATATTATTGTCCTGCAGCTTCTGCTAAGCCTTCATCCCCATGGACTGCTTGGCCTTCTTTAAGCATGATAGTGTAGCATTTTTTTAAACCCAGCCATCCATCAATTTATCTTTTTTTTCCCCTCATGCAAGATTTTTTGTAGATACACCTATGCTATCAATTTGAAAATTCCAGGAGACGTTATCGAGTTATCATATTCACAAAATTTTCAGAAAACTTCTCTCCTCTGGCCTTTACCTTCAAGTCAAGGTGGCAGAGATTCAGACTCAGAGATTTTTAGTAGATGCATCCACAGTGTGAATCTGAATGTCCTAGGTCACATGGTTCTTGAGTTATAGCATTCACAAAGTTAAAAAAATTGCCCGAGCACCTGGTGGGGTGACGGCAATACCCCATCAAACTTTTTTTTTTTAATTTTTTATTTATCCTTTTTTTTTTTATCCTGCAAGTTTATCCTTACATGAGGATAAACTGTTGTTTGTTCTTTCAAGGAACAAAATATTTCAAAATGTTAATTCCAAGAATCTTGTTAAATACAGCTAAATACATCCATTTGACAGTTGTTACGCCCCCGGTCTAGGGCTAGGGCATAACACCAAAGGCCAGACAGGCGGCCCCCTTGCCTCAGCCCCCAAAACACCACACATCACAAGCGAGTCAGACATCCATGTGTAATTTATTGTATGTGCGACAACGTTGGCTCGGGGGTGAGCCAAGGCCAAAACAACAAACAAAAACAGCTAACCCAGGGGAGAAAAACTACCTAAACCCTACCCAAACAAAACAAACAAATGACAATTGCTACCCCTAACTCCCTAATCAAAAAAACAGGGGAAACAATCCCAAAACAGAAATGGCAGCTCACCCCTTCCGCTCCGCACCTAAAACACATAAAAGAAAAACACAGTACTCTGCACGGCGACTAGGCAGCTGAGGCAAGGTCCGGCGCACAATATGCTCAGCTTGGGCCGCCCTCCTGAGATGTCAGACGCAAAGAGCTTTTGAGCTGTCAGCTGGTCATCAGCTGGTCATCAGCTGGTCCTCGGAGCCAATCACCAAACGCCAGATGGAGCGCCAATCCCCCCAGGTCGTCCAATCATCAGCAAAGGAGGCGGGACCGCCGAACACAGCAAAACTCCTGCGGAAACATGCTTGAAACACAGACACGTACACAACCAATAACACATACCACTAACACTACGGCAGTGGCCGTAACACAGTTTATTATGTTTTTTTAGCTGATGTAGATTGTTTTGATAGAGGGACCTGTTCATGTGCACGGGCTGTGAGGCGCCACACTCACAGATTTTGAAACACCCACCCACACCAATTATATACTTACTGTTAGAGTCACTCTTACATCAGCTTCATTTTTATTTATTTATTTTAGGTGTGCATGTGATATAAGTGATATTTTTGAGTGAGCTTTTTTTTTTTTTACAAGCAATAAAGAATTTTGCTTTGTGTAGCTTATATCAGAGTCTAGAACACACCTGAATCACATATAGAAGTCATTAGCAGGACTCTGGAGAACTTGACTGCATACTGAGGAGGTAATTCAGTCATTTGATTCAGGTGTGTTGGATTAGGGACACATCTAAAACCTGCAGGACACCGGCCCTCGAGGCCTGGAATTGCCCACCCCTGGTCTAGAAAATCAGCAAATTTAGGAGGAGTGCTTTCAGGTTTGGGTGAAAGTATGTAAGACTGAATATTAAATATAGAATTTTCTGATATTGGATGAAGTTGAGGTTGAGGATATATTTAAACAATCAGCACCTAAATATACCACAGCAGATATAAACAAGAAGACATTTCATACATGATGCTTTACCAACCACCTGTCTCATATTGTCTCACACTTTAGTTCCCAAGACACTAACTGTGACGGACGTATGCGTAGATGGCTGGTCGACCCCCCCTTGGCTATGTGCTCCGGCCAGAGAACAGCTGCGACTTCAGGTGATATTGAGAGATTTATTGACAGACAAGCATCACAGTTGGATTCTTCATTGAACTGTTGCATACACGTTCTATGTATGGTGAATAAAAGTCCAAGTGCTTGTGCCAGAATACAGGTGTGTGTGTGTGTGTGTGTGGTTTCTGTGAAGTAAAAGTATACAGAAAGGTAATTAGGAACTATACAACCACGTTCTACATTATGCTAAATTATGCAGAATATACACATTGAGTCACATTACACGGTATACATAATAATACAGTTGCACCTAGTAACACTAATGTGACAGAGAAACTAAATTACTGCAAGTGGCAAGTAATGGCAGAACAATATAGGTGACAACTAGGCACCAGTAGAGCAATTCAATCACAATACACTCGGTGACCAAAAGGTGGCGCTTTAAAACCACAAATAGCAAAGCAGTGTTGCCGTTGGAAAGCTTAGAAAGACAACTGTTCCCATGGCAACGCATCGAACTGTACTTACGGCCGATACAACATTCAGAGGCTAATTACTGCTTCAAACACATACAGAACGGTGGAAATAACACCACAGGTCAGAAATACTAGTTAGGTACTCCCAAACCCGACTATTAATGCAGCTACAACTCAAGCAATAAGCATTTAGCGAGCCATTTAAGTCTTAGACATTTCTCCATTAAAGTGAACTAGGGCTCGCGGTAGACCAACGTTACACGGTTAACAGACTAAACAGCATGTAACAAACACCAGTGGATGAAATACAGCATGAATACAGACAAAACCGATGCACTTACATCGTCATCAACGCACACGTACACACAACGATACTGCCAGTATGGTGAAATACCGGAGCGGCACGGCAACTGTCTGCTAGCTAAGTAACCTCAAAGTCATGCGAGCACACCTGCGGGTGAAGTGACACCAGAAGTGGTCGGCAAGCACCTGACTGTGTCTCCATTTGCGTCGTTTCAGCAGGTCACTGGAACCGTAGACGGCTTGTGGTAGCGAAGCGTCTCGCCGCCCCATGAGGAGGAGATTCGGGGTAATCGGGTCAGGATCGGCCAAGTCAGAGGATGCGTAACCAAGGGGCTTAGAGTTGAGGATACCCTCAACTTCAGTGAGCACAGTCATTAAGACCTCCTCTGGGAGGACTTGGTCCTTCAGGATAGTCTGGAGGGAGACCTTAACCGATTTAATCTCCCTCTCCCACGCTCCCCCGAAGTGTGGAGCGAGAGGGGGGTTGAATCTGAACAGGATGCACTGTTTGGCCAACTGTTCCTTGAGCAATGGCTCAAGAGCTTCGAAAGCTTGCTGGAGCTCCTTCTCGCCACCACGGAAATTGGTGCCCCTGTCACAGAGTATCTCGTAGGGCTTGCCCCGGCGCGCTATGAAGCGACGGAGGGCGAGGAGAAAAGAATCCGTGTCCATACTCGGCATCAAGTCGAGATGGACGCAGCGGGTCGTGAGACATTTAAACACAATGCCCCAACGCTTCTCTTGCCGCCTTCCTATCTTGACCGTGTATGGACCAAAGCAGTCCACTCCGGTCGACCAGAAAGGAGGTTTGTTGAGTCGCAGGCGCGCAGCAGGTAGGTCGGCCATTTTGGGAACCGTAGGCTTGCTACGCCATCTGCAGCACTCGATACAGTGTCGCTGATGCTTCCTGATGGCTTGGCGGCCTCTGAGGATCCAATACGACCTCCTGATCTCCGCGAAGACTCTCTCGGGACCTGCGTGCCGGAGACTATTATCGTAGTCCTTCACCAGGAGCTGTGTGATGGGATGATCTGGAGCAAGGATGACGGGATGAACTGAGTCTTCCGGTAGATCGTCAGCTTTACGGAGGCGGCCTCCCACTCTGATGAGACCAAGAATGGGGTCGTATTCTGGTGAGAGTGATATGAGGCGACTACTAGGTCGAATCGGACGGTCGTGCTGTAGAGCGCTGAGTTCTTCAGAGAAGCTGTCTGCTTGCGCTCGCTTCAGGAGAGCTACTTCTGTGTCTATGTGAGCAGAAGCAGACATGGGGGCCGCTGCCGCCCCGTGTTGAGACCGGTATGTAGCGTCTACTAGGTCAGACCAGGTGTCATACTGCAGTGGATCGGGACAGGTATCCGCGACTGTAAGTTGGCCACAGAATGTGGACTTCCTGAGCTCCTCTGTATCTTCCACTCCCGCCACCAAATTATGTGGCCAATGGCTAGGGGAGTCGTACAAAAAGGCGGGCCCATCATTCCAACGGCTTGGTGGAGCTAGCTGATGCAGTGCCTTCCCCCGAGTGATGTCGTCGGCCGGGTTCTGGATGGAGGGAACGTACCTCCAGTCGCTGGTGTCGGTGTGCTCTTGGATTTCAGCTATGCGAGTTCCGACGAACACCTTGTACTGAGCTGAGTCAGATCGGATCCAACTGAGCACTGTGGTCGAGTCTGACCACATGACTGTGTGCCTCAGGGTAAGGGTGAGCTCAGAGCGTAACAGTTTGGCAAGCTGTGCTCCGGTCAACGCAGCACTGAGCTCCAGACGAGGCATAGAGAGCTGCTTCCGCGGTGCGACCCGGGATCGTGCCATGACGAAGGACACATGTGGACGCCCTTCTGCGTTTTCCATACGAAGGTAGGCAACGGCTCCATACGCCTTCTCCGAGGCATCACAGAAGACATGTAGGTCGACGTTGGAAGAGTCAGCACTCATCTTGACTGGCGTGTAGCAGCGGAGCATGCTGATGTGCTGAAGGTGGGGAAGTTCACTCTCCCAAGCCTGCCACACTGAGAGTAGTTCTCCGGTGATGGGCTCATCCCACTGTTGCTCGTGCCTCCAGAGGGCTTGGATTAGGACCTTAGCACGAGTGGTATAGGGAATAACATACCCTAGTGGGTCGTACTGAGAAGCCAGAACTCTGTACACATTTCTCAGTGTAGGCTCGGTGGCTACCGGTTGGCGGTGCTTGTAGCCAAGTGTGTCGGAGGAACAGTGCCACCGTAGACCTAGGGTGGATTCCTGCAGATCCACTCTCTCTGCCGTTAGCCACAGTTCGCAGCCTTCAGTCCTTGCCTCTGACGGGAGGTGATCAATAACCTCTGGTCGGTTGCTTGCCCACTGCCTTATGTCGAATCCACCAGCAGTAAGCAGGACTCTCATCTTGTCAATCAGCTGTCTGGCCTGTGCGGGAGTGCGGAGAGACTGAAGGCAGTTATCTACGTAGAAGGCATTGTTGACTGAATTCAGGACCTCTTCGTTACCACTACAGTTGGTCTTGACGTGCCGTTGCAGTGCATATATGGCACAGCACGGACTGCAGGCTGTACCGAAGGGTAGAACACGCCATTCGTAGATGTCTGGGCTGCGCTCTTTCTCCATGTCACGCCAGAGGAAGCGAAGGAGTGGCTGGTCTTCAGGGAGTAACCGGATTTGGTGGAACATCCCACGGATGTCTCCGCTGATGGCCACTGGATACTCCCTGAACCGGAGAAGCACACTGAGCAGCGGGGCTCCGAGGTTAAGTCCAGGAAGTAGGATGTCGTTGAGGGCGGTTTGCTGGTACCGGAAAGAACCATTGAACACCACCCTGGCCTTCCCGTTGTGGTGAACAATGTGGTGCGGGATGTACCATGACTCCTCCGACTGGCTTGCTTCATCACTGCTGATCTTGACAACATATCCAGCTCTCTCCAGCTTATGGATCTCCTCGTTGTAGACCTTAGCCAGATCTGGATTGCTGGTTAAGCGCCGCTCAGTGGCACGTAACAAAGGCATCACCGCCGATGGAGGTGCATGGAGTTTGGGAGCTGTTGGCCTGCGGAGTAGAGGTGTAGCATAGCGAACTATGCCATCTACTGTGACACGGACAGTTCGCTGGTCCAGTGTTTTGACAGCTAGCTGATCTTGCTTGGAGCGTGTTACCTCCTTCTCAGACTGGAATGGCTGGGTGTCGACTTGCCACAGCATCTCAACATGCCGACGTAATTCGTGATTTGGAGACGAGCACGCTGCATGGAGACACGATGTCGCAGTGGAAAGACTTTGTAAGAAGTTGGTCGGTCCCTGTATGGTCCAACCCAGCAGGGTACATACAGCAACTGGGCTTCCCTGGGGCCCTTGCAGTACTGGACATACAGGAGTAATCAGGTGGGGGTGATCGGAGCCGATGAGGAGCAAAGACTGGACTCTGCTGAACCCTCGCAATGGCACCCCATGGAGATAATCAAACCTCTTCTTGAGTATCTCCGCAGGGCAGGACTGCTCTGCTAAACCGAGCTCTTCTGCCGTGAAAGCATGGCGGATGGCGTATTTCACCCGAGTGTTGGTAGGATTACACACCTCGAACGAGACGGATGCTCCCTTAAGCTTCACCACATCTTGTCTGATAGTGCGGAGTGGCAGAACTTCGTCCTCTCTCTGCAGCCCAAGATACCTGGCGGCAGCAGGGAGAAGGATGGTTCTTTGAGAGCCGTCATCCAGTACGGCGTGAGTGTCCAGCGTCTTGCCTCCGCTATGTAGTTGAACAGGAACGACCTTCAGCATGATGCGACTGGAGTGACTGGACTGACCTACATAAACCAGACTGGAAGATGTAGGACCATTGAAGAGGCTCGGACTGGCTTGGATAGCCACCTCATGCAGGACAAGAAGGTGTTGCTCGTTGCAGGTGGAGCAAGGCTTCTTCAAGGTGCAGCTCTCCGGCTTGTGACCACGCCCACATCGCCAGCATTTACTCTTCTCCTTAATCCACGCACCTTTCTCAGCTGTGCTGAGTTTAGCAAACTCTGCGCAAGCACTGAGGTAGTGTTCTTGGTTGGAGCAGAAGGGACAATAGGGCTTAAAACGCTCACGCTTCTTGGAGACTTTGCCGGGGTTTGAACGGGCTGGAGAGGTGGCAGAACCTTGTGGTGGCTCGGAGCTCTCAGACTGGTTAGTTACATAGATAGTGGCAGACTTAGACTGCTGGGGCTTGGCAGCCTTGTACTTGCGCTCGAACTGAGTGAATTCCGGTTTGGAGGCCCCAGTAGCCGATCTAGCCACCTGTATGGCTTGCACTTTGCGTTCCAGCCAATCAGAAAAGTCAGGGAGCGTGTATGTCCGATTGCTGCCGCTGCGGATGATCCCTTTAGACAGGCAATGCTCAGCGAAGCGATCTCGATAGGTGGCAGGCAGCTTGCTTAGCAGTGTGTCCACGTGTGAGCCACATCTCAGCTCGGCTCGAGAGGCACCGTCGATAGTGCTTAGTAGGCCCACTAGTGTGCTGACAGCGGATGAGAAGTCCTCAAAGGCCTGGGCATCACCGGGCTTGATAGGGGGAGAGTTCAGGATGGCCTTCAACTCTCCTTGGACAAGCTGGCGTGGCTGACCGTAGCGCTGTTCGAGGGCGTGCATGGCACTCGTATATGGTGTTGGGTCGTGTACATACCTCTTGGCCACCTGATAGGCGTTTGGTAGTTTAAGGAGGTCGAGAAGTACTTGGTACTTGTAGTCCTCGGTTAGGTGCTTGTGTGGACTTAACACGCTGTCCAGTCCCTTCTTTGTCATGATGAAGTCACTCTCCTTTCCAGAGCTGAATGGGATAAGTTTAGGCTTGGGAATGCCGTAGGAAGAGGCAATGGCCATTTCCAGGATGCCGGGAGCTGGTAACCCCGGTGGTGGCCCCGGTGGTGGAACGGGTTGTCCATAGGGTGTTAGCGATGGCATCGTGGGCATGTGCCCGGCTGGCGGGAGTGATGTATGATAGGGGTAATACACTCCGGATGAGTAAAATGCAGGCGGGTAGACAGGGTACTGAGGGTAGGACCGGTATTGCGGTGGAGGAGGTAGCGAATGCTGAACAGGCAGAGGAAAAGGATTACTCGGTGAGGCAGGGGGTGGATGGTTGACGGGCTGTACCGGCTGAGCCTGAGGTATAATAAGCTGTGACGCAGACCTTGGTAGATAGCCATCCTGCCGTTGAGGAGTATGGGGTGCAGAATTGGGATCGGAGATCCATCCATCATCCATAGATGCTTGTGCCGGGGCCTGGAGGATTGGCGGGGTAAGCATGGCTTGGTCTTGTGCACGTGACTCTCCAGTCTGAAGTGGAAGGCTCGGATGACGCGAAGGGGAGCTACTCGGTAACACTGGCTGCTGTGGGGGCTCTACGTCGGCTGCAGTAGTGTTGCGAGCGGGGCTGTGCAATGGTGTCGACCGATAGCTGCCGGCTGGGTTGTCAAGGGTTAGCCTTGGCAAGCTAGTGTGATGTGGAGGATAGTGATAGCAAGATGGAGGATAGGATGGCTGACCAGCTGGCACACTGTGTACGTAGGGCGGGCGTTTAGCGCTGTCCATCACAAGCTGCAACTCTCGTAGCTGTGTGGTCAGGTCATTGTAGCGTGCTTCAATGCGATGCCATTGCTCCTCTTCATCTGTCCTCTGCATGGTTGGCGTAGACGTGATAACGTCGGTAGGCACTAGCTGGCTAGCTGGTTGAGTCTCAGTAGCCTGATGAAGATGTCGCTCAAAGGGAGGCAGCTGTGTGGCGGGGAAACCGAGCTCGTAATCCCTAAGATGCCCTGGGAGCTGTCTCACTCTCTGGAGGCGGACTTGGTTGTCGTCTTCTCTGTCATCACCTTGAAGGGTCGCCATAGCGCCGTGGGCGGTCATCCGGCTCGAAGGACCACTTGTGACGGACGTGTGCGTAGATGGCTGGTCGACCCCCCCTTGGCTATGTGCTCCGGTCAGAGAACAGCTGCGACTTCAGGTGATATTGAGAGATTTATTGACAGACAAGCATCACAGTTGGATTCTTCTCTGGCGTTATGACGCTGCTCCAGCAGGGAGTTTTCCACACTAACCATGGGAGATGGGGGATGCGTCTTTGCACCCACAACTAACAATATTTGTGCTCAAATTCTTACATTATGACAAATCTTATAAATCCTGGAAACAGCAAATTTTTGTTCAAATTTCACATTAAAATCAAAGGATATTATTAATACATCTTGGAACATTGCAGGAGGCTGAGTGCCAGGACACACTGTAAGGTGGAACTCACAGCTTTCACACTAAAGCTGCATCGAGGACTGATGCTTGAACCTCACTGGAGGTGAATGCATTCAGCCTGCTTGGAGTACATCAAGGAGCATGGGAAGTTATATAGATATTAATATTATTGTTAATATTTTTTATAAAATAACCAGCTTTTAAAAGTAAGTAAAACATGGGTAATTAGTAAAAATTTAAAAGTCATAAAAAGCCACAAGGCATTAGCTAATTAAATCTAATGAGTACCAGAGATATTTCACAGATATTTGACTCAGAAATATGATTTATTTTCATATTTAATGGGTGCTGCGACAGGCTGGCGACCTGTACAGGGTGTACCCTGCCTCTCGCTCTATGATAGCTGGGATAGGTTCCAGCCCCCCCCCACCTCCCCGCAACCCTGAACAGGAAAAGCAGAAGAGGATGGATGGATGGATGGATGGATGGACACCAGCAAAAATATCTGGCTTTAACTAAAACAGCATAAACTTTGTCCACCCATTTTTGTTACTGGATGCTGTCCCCAGACCATCAAACCACAACCTGAACCCTCAGAGAACCCTGAGCCTTCAGAGACTCCAGTGCCTATGGACTGTCAGGCTACATAAATCAGCAGTTCAGACTGGATTTAAAACAAGAACAAAAGTGAAGCATGAGGATCAAATGTGGGATTCCTCCATTTCTCTGCTGTAGAAATCCACAGTTTGGATCAGACTGTAGCTGAGAGGAGCTTTAATAACACTGATGCAAGTTCATCAAGTTTTGTATCAATTTGAAAGAGGAATCAAAGAAAAGCAGCAGCATGCAGATGAGCATAAACACATTCAACTATTCAACTTTTATTCAAGTTTTAAGCTGCTGTCAAAGCACTAGTTTGACATTCATTTGTAAAAATCTACAGTCACAGTTAAATGTCTGATTCATTTTTTACTGGTGCTTCTTTTTTTTTAAATCATTGTTGTAATTTTCTGACTTAGAAGAGTAAAGAAACATAGACAGCTGAAATGTTGTTCTATTTAAAGGATAAAAATGTATAAACAATTAAGTCATATACAATACAACTTTTTTCTAAAAATCTATCCATCAGTCTAAACATTGTTAAAATAGTTATGCTGCAAAAGAAATAGTGGTTGATGACAGTAATACAACAGAATACTGAGCAAAACCTAAACCTCTTTACATGTGTTTCTTTTTGTTAATATTAACTAGAGAACAGCAAAGTATTTTGATTTTACTTGGAGACTGTGACATTGAGCACATTCAGCAAATTCATTCTTCTGAGTCAGCACAGATACTGATGCTGGAGTCGGGTGGCTTCACTCTAAATCCAGCAAATACTGGATCAGTGAATGTGGTGTTGAAGGTGTGAAGATGGATCAGAGTGTTGGAGACACTGTAGAAGGAGAGAGTGCCGAGATCACAGTCCACATAAACTGCTACTTTGTGAGAGTCAGTTGAGGGCATGATGGGGATGGCTCTTGATAAATAATTGTGACTTCCAAAGTAACCAACACCATCACGGCAGTAGAGACTCCAAGACTGATAAGTTCTACCAAACCTGCCATCATCATCGTCTCCTTCTCGACTGATTCCTTCATAAGTTACTGCAATATGAACTTCTCCTTTCCACTCAACCTCCCAGTAACAGCGACCAGTCAGCCTGTTAGTAAATAACACCTGATGCCAGTGACCAAATCTGTGAGGATGATCAGAATATGACTGCTTCTCTTCCACGTACATCACCTTCTTGTTGTTGTCAGACAGTTTGAGGTTTCTGTGTGCTGTGTTTGGATCCAGAGTCAGATCACATAAATCTAATGAGGACAACAAGACAACACAAAACATGTGTCATAAACACTTTAAACTAAAATGATACAATAAGTAAACATAATTACTCAATATAACAGCAAATGAGGCCCACATGTTTTGTGTCTGTAAATAGTACAAGATGTTGTGTACTCAAATTCTTTGGTTTTTTAAAGCGATCAGACTCCCTCCTTCCCTCTCTCTGGTAAGTTAGTTTGGCATTTTTAATTTTGCAGCAAACTTTACAAACTAAATAAGAAAATGGTGCTGTTACAGCTAAGCATCTAGCTGTGCTAATCTTGCTGGCAAAACTGTTTCTGAACAGAAAATGGATCAAATTATTCCACTAGGTAATGAGATGCATGGTCCTCATGTTAGTTTATCAAGAACAAGATCCAGAACATCCAAAACTTAGTGATGTTTTATGGCTGCATAACCATCAAAAAAGGCTCTGTGGTTGTGGGCATTAATTTTTGCAACTTTTTATAGCAAAATTCCTGAGAAAGGACATTTGATAAATGTATGAAGTTTACTCATTTTTTTATAGAACACAGTAAGGCATGGTGCCGATGTAGCTACTTCATCACAAACACACTTACATTTCCGTAGACCTGGTCTCAACCACTGGGCCCCTTCAGGCTTCATTCTGAAATGAGCACATTGTGTTTTAGCATCAAACAGGAACCTTTATATAGTTTCAATAATCTTTGTCTTCAGAAACATGTTGGTGATTTTATTGTATTCAACACATGAAAAGGAAAACGCACACACACTGTTTCACTTCCAAGGTTTCACATTTCAGGGCATATAGAGAAAAAACATCTGGTCCTCACAAGGTTCTAATTTTATTTCACCATAAATTTATTTAACATGCCCTCAGACGAACACTGATGTTCTATTATCTGTTACACTGAGTAATTTTTTACATAACAGAAAACTAAACCCAAATATAGAAGCGCTGTATAAAACAACTATGTACACACTGTGATTCAGTAGCATTTCAAACCAGCTGTAGCAGCAATAACTTGAAAAGGAAATGATTAACCGAAGAGTCAGAAGAATCGCACGGAGGGTATACTTACTTGCTTTTTTTTAATGATTGTATCTGTTCTGCTTTGTTATGAGTAGGCCACATGAAGTAACAAATACTTGCTTCCTTTTGATTTGACAGTTGAGTCTATCAGCCAATATCATACTACAAAGCTGACAGTAGTGCTGTATTTATTCCTATAATTCCTATGCAAAAAGCTACAGAGAGACAGAGTGAGCCTGGGAAGGAAAGCTGACTCAAAGCATTGGAGAGGTATGACAATAAAACTGATAGGGAGGGGACAGTAAAGCAAAAGGGTTACTTGATGTGGACAGTATTTTTTTTTTATTTGTTTGGACATGAAAATAATTTGATCTTTTCTTGAAATTCATGAATAAAGTTCACTTGGCACCAGGACACACTGGATCACAGATCAATGATTAAGCTTTGTATCATCTGACTCAGAGCTTTATGTCTTAAATAGAGGAACTGAGCTGTCAGCTGATCACAACTTTGAGATGAGTTGGATCACGTGGGAGAAGTTACTGCACAGGTGAGCCAGAGCATATAGTGAGGGTATATACAGCTTCAGCAGCATTCACAGAGAGGCTGGGGACACTCAGTAGGACAAGTTCTACACTTTGATTGGTGAAATAACAGCATGGAGATGCAGCCAAAAGGTTGTTGATGGCTGTCACCTTCCTTCTGTATTGTTCACTCTACTAACAGCCATTTCATTTCCCTTTAACCCTCTGAGGTCAAAGTCATCATCTGTAATGACCTGAACCCTAACCCTAATTCTAACTCACAGCAATCAGAAGGGATGATTGAGTTTGCTTTTTTTTTTATTCATAAATGATCTCAGAACTGTGACTGATTATGAGTCACTGGTCCAAATAAGCCAACAGCCTGCTGTTCAACTGAGGTGATAAAGTATTTTACTGGCCAATGGTTAGGACATCCCTAGAAACAGGACCAGATCGCTGTTTGTTCTTCTTCACAATATGCAGGATAAAAATGCTTTTATCTCTATATTCTGTTTTCCAACCTGAGTTTTTCCAGTTTGACACAGTTTCCATCTGTGAGTCCATCTGTCTGCTCAGGTGGATCTTCCAGCAGAGCAGATAGCAGCCTCATTCCTGAGTCTCCTGGATGATTGTAACTCAGGTCCAGCTCTTTCAAATGGGAGGGGTTGCTGCTCAGAGCTGAGGCCAGAGACTCACAGCCTTTTTCTGTGATCAGACAGCCTGACAGCCTGAAAACACATGAAACCCACAGGCCACAATATTAGAATCTGAATATGATGGTGTGTTTGCAGCTAAATTAATTGATTCTGTTCCAAGTAAAGCTGTTAAAAAATAACTGGCTGCTCTGGAAAAAAATCAGGAAAAAACAAAACAAAAAAATGTGGGCGCTTCCCTGCTTTCCTACTCTTCTGTACTTCTTCATAGCTTAGAGTGTAACCAGCATCTTCTCATAACATAATCATTATTAACGTGAAATATCAAACAAACATTAAGCTGACCTGAGGGTTTCCAGTTTACAGTGTGGACTCTTAAGTCCAGCACAGAGCAGCTCCACTCCTGAGTCATTCAGGTTGTTGTTACTCATGTCCAGCTCTCTCAGTCTAGAAGACTGGGAACTGAGAACTGAGGACAGCGCTTCACAGCTTCTCTCTGTGAGGTTACAGCCACTCAACCTGGAAATATATGAATAAGAAAATAACAGAAATGTGCTCTAAATCAGGGACGTCTCCACACTCTGGGAAGAAGCACTTTAAACAAACTCTCACCAGGATCTAACTTAAACACTTACAGAGCTTTCTTGGAGGCTTTGATCACTGGCTGCAGTTTCAGTAGAGCCTCCTCTGAAGCTGAATATTTCTTCAGGTCAAACTCATCCAGACGATCTTCTGATGACAGTAAGCTGAAGACCAGAGCTGACCACTGAGCAGGCGAAAGATTGACTAGGTTTCCTGAGCTGAGGTGGTGTTGGATCTCCTTCACTATTGAGTCATTATTCAGTTCATTCAGACAGTGGAACAGACTGATGCTTTTCTCTGTAGTGAGATTCTCACTTATCTTATCTGTAATGTACTGGACTGCTTCCTGATTTGTCTCTGAGCTGCTTCCTGTCTGTGTCAGCAGACCTCGTAGGAGAGTCTGATTGGTCTGCAGTGAAAGGCCCAGGAGGAACCGGAGGAACAAGTCCAGGTGTCCATTTGGACTCTCTAAGGCCTTGTCCACAGCACTCTGGTAGAAGCGTCTCACTGAAGGCTCTTCAGTCGGCACTGATGCTGTTTGTTCTTCTTCCAGCAGGTTGACACCAGAGTTGGTGAATGTCAGATGGACATGAAGAGCAGCCAGAAACTCCTGAACACTCAGATGGATGAAGCAGAACACCTTCTCCTGGTAGAGCCCTCTCTCTTCTTTAAAGATCTGTGTGAACACTCCTGAGTACACTGAGGCCTCTCTGATATTGATGCCACACTCTGTCAGGTCTGATTCATAGAAGATCAGGTTGCCCTTCTGCAGCTGCTCAAAAGCCAGTTTCCCCAGAGCCTCAATCATCTTCTTGTTCTCTGGATTCCAGTGTGGATCTGACTCAGCTTCTCCATCATATTTTATGGTTTTCATTTTGGTCTGAACCACCAGGAAATGGATGTACATCTCAGTCAGGGTCTTGGGCAGTTTTTCTTCCTTTCTGGGTTTTGATACATTTTCCAGAACTGTAGCAGTGATCCAGCAGAAGACTGGGATGTGGCACATGATGTGGAGGCTTCGTGATCTCTTAATGTGGGAGATTATGTTGGTGGCCTTTTCCTCATCTCTGAATTTCTTCCTGAAGTACATCTCCTTCTGTGGGTCAGTGAACCCTCTGACCTCTGTTATCCTGTCTACACACTCAGCAGGGATCTGATTGGCTGCTGCAGGTCGTGTGGTTATCCAGATGTGAGCAGAAGGAAGCAACTTTCCCCTGATGAGGTTTATCACAAGCACATCCACTGATGTGGACTCTCTAACATCAGTCAGGATCTCAGTGCTGTGGAAGTCCAGAGGAAGTCGACACTCATCCAGACCATCAAAGATGAACACAACCTTGAGGCTGTCAAAGCTGTAGAGTCTTCCATCTTTAGTTTCAGTAAAGAAATGATGAACAAGTCCCACCAAACTGAACTTTTTATCCTTCAGCAGATTCAGCTCTCTGAAAGTGAATGGAAACATGAACTGGATGTCCTGGTTGGTTTTATCTTCAGCCCAGTCCAAAGTGAACTTCTGTGTTAGGAATGTTTTCCCGATGCCAGCGACTCCCTTTGTCAGCACTGTTCTGATTGGTTTATCTCTCCTCACTGTGGGATTAAAGATGTCTTCACATCTGACTGATGTTTCTGGTCTGCCTCGTTTTCTGGAAAATTCTTCTATCTGTCTGACCTCATGTTCATCATTGACTCCTTCAGTTCCTCCCTCTGTGATGTAGAGCTCTGTGTAGATCTGATTCAGAGCGACTGAGTTTCCTGGTTTGGTGATCCCCTCAAACACACACTGGAACTTCTTCTTCAGGTTAGATTTAAATTGATACTCAAAAACTGGATCTGGGTTTTCTGCAGGAAAACAGCAGAAATATGAATTTCATCATTTCAATAGAAAATATGACAGTTTAATTCTACATTTATTAAAATAAATCTTACTGTTTTGCAGACGGTCAGCCAGCTCATTCTGGTTCATTTTCCTCAGGAAGTTAACTGTGAGTTTCAGAAATGCTTCTTTACTGCTTTTCCTCTGCTTCTCTTCCTCACTGTCCAACTCCTCCTCATCCTCGCTCTGACACTCTGAGGATTCTGGGTAATCTGGATTCAGAAAACTCTTCATCTTCTGTAGCTCATTCCTCTCAAACATGAACATGTTCTCCTCCAGCCTCTGGAAAAGAACAAATGACGTAATCTTAATTCATGAAAAAAATCATATCTACACTGTACAAAGAATTTTACAGACATTTTTCTGCTTTCCATTAAAAGTAAACACTGTGATAAAAGACATACAAGTGGTGTTTTTAGATAAAAATCTAGCAAGAAAGGATTTTACATTCCAATAATCCTTTGTTTCAGAGCAAAGTTACAAAATGAGTTACTGACTATCTGAAACACACATTTCAGATATCTACAATTGAATTATGACTAGTCAGAAAGGTAATTCGAGTTATCTCATTTGTTATACTACTAGTCATAATTATAATTAAAGATATCGTAAATGACACCATAATTCAAGATATCTTAACTGTATTTTTAGTAGTTTTGTATTTAGTTTACTTATTTTCATGATTTCTTGTACTGGCTACTGGGCTCCTGCTGTTTTAGGAGAGCATTGGTGTATTTAGGCCTTTGGTCTTTATTTAAAATTAAATGGATGTAGGGTTATAAAAAATGCAATAAAATATAATTGAATATGTTTTTGTGGGATTAGAAAATATTGACTTATTTTCAAATACATTTTCTAATTTTACTTCAAAAAATCTGATCCTTTATAGGCCTATGTTATAGACTGATCGAAACAAAAAAAAATTTTTTTTAATATAATTGTGCTGTTATTTAAAAGACCAATCACCAAATTACATTTGTATGTATTTTATATTTTACAGATTTTGTTATGGATGGGGAAAATGTGATATTGCACATCTAAATTTACAAGAGAAGACTGATTTGAAAATAATTCAAGATTGAATCAAGTTTGGAATTTTGTCATTATTTTATGGCAACTACTGGACATTTGCCATCAGATGTTTTAGATTTTCTGACAATCTAAAATTGTAACATGAAGAAGATTATAAAGAGGTTTTCCTGTACAGGTACAAACCATAAATATTTGGTCCAGATCAGTTTGATGCTGCTGGTGATGCTGGAGATTCAAAACATCTGAGCTCTGCTGATCGACTCTGTGAAGACAGCAGGAAGAAACTGTAACCATTTTGCACATAAGCTAAAGATTTCTTCTGTGGTGATCATCCTACTGTACTGTGTCATTTTTAAAGGGAACATATTAGACTCATTTCTAACTTCATCTCTTTTTCTTCCTTTTTTTTTGAGTCTAAATCAGTGGTTACACAGTGTAGTGATTAACACATTTGCCTACCGAGTGATAAATCCCTAGTTTTTTCCCAGGATGAGACACAAACCCCTTTGGCGTTGTATCAGAAAAGAGCATCCTGTGTTTAAAATGAATAAAATTCTGTCAAAAAAAAAGCTAAAAAAAAAAAGCTACACTTGTGAATAAGGAGCCAGCTGAAAGTAGCTTTCACTCTAAAGCAGCTGTATATAATTTACAGTTCTAATGGATCCTTGCACTGCAGGAAAAGTGGGTTTTTCGACAGTTTCTTGTATGTAATACTGACGCGCGCCTTGAGCTTTAGGGCTCTCAGCAGGAGGCTTTGGCCAGAACAGTAAACTGTAGGGAAACTGCCGTGGACTCTCTGTGTCAGTGCTCTCTCAGCTCCCCCCTCTCCTCAGGTCTAGGGCAGGCTCTCATATGTAAAGGAGGTTTCTGTGAGTCATACAAATGCAAATCAAGTACTCACCACTGGTCACCAGTACTCACCAGAGGTCTACCCCTCCCAACAGTTGTAAGCAGCATATTTTTATTTTGAGATATATGTAATCAAATTTACATTATCAGCTTTTAAGCCTTTTTCCATTACAATGTGACTACACGTAAATTATTATACAGCGAAACATTAAAACTAAGACTAAACTCAGAAGAAGTCATTCTATTTTATAAATTACCGTATTTTCCAGAGTATAAGTCGCACTTTTTTTCATAGTTTGGCTGGGGGTGCGACCTATACTCCGGAGTGACGTATATGTGACATTTATAACACATGAACCAAAATACTCCAGCCACTTGACATCTCCGTGAACCGGAGCTTTAAGGCAGTCTTGCGTAACCTGTGGGCGCAGTGGATGATGGATGGAGAGCACAGCTTAACGGCAACTGGGAGAATGCGCCACCCAACTTTCCTGGAAGTCATTGGATGGATCAAGAAAACATGGGCTTCAGTGACAACCGAACCATCCTGTTGGGATTCAGAAAGGCTGGAATAATTGGAACTGCAGCTGACGACGAGTCTGACTAACGCGACACAGAAGAGGAAGCGGCGCTTCGTCTACGGAGTGTACGGAATTGTTTAGAAGTGACACCGAGGATGAAGAATTCAATGGATTGATGGTTTGGTTAACTTGTTAGTATGTTCTTTATGCTATGATTATCTGAATAACTTAATGTTACGTTAACATACCGAACACGTGTTCGTTGTGCGTCATGTAGCTGAATGTGCTACGTTAGCATAACGTAGGCGTAACCGTGTTCGTCCTGTTCTTTAATCCATTATTATTTTAAATTTCCGTTCAAGATGGAATTTGTGCTCTGAGTCTCGGATTCTATCAACCCCCCCCCCCCCCCAAAAAAAAGTGCGACTTATAGTCCAGTGCGACCTATATATGTTTTTTACTTCTTTATTATGCATTTTTTGGCTGGTGCCAAATATACTCCGGAGCGACGTATAGTCCGAAAAATACGGTAGTATTATCGAGTTGGAAATATACTTTTGGATGTTTTCAGCTTTTGTCCCTTTGTCCAATAAGGCTGTGAGCTTCTGTCTGTGAGCCTTTGTCATGGTGTTTTTTGTGAACCCTGAACTTTAGTGGACTGAGGGAGATAAACAAAGGCTATAACTTGATGTTGGTGACACTACAAGCATTATTTTCATTGAAAAGCATACTCAGTTTTCAGTCTAATTCACTGTAAAGTCTGTCACACCATCATCCTGTCCTGTGCAGTGGCTTCCCAGCTAGCATTGAACATTCAGACAACATCCCATGAACGCTGCCATAAACGTTCAGTGAATGTTCACATGCATTAATGACATTAAAGACTACCAAGGCAGATGGAATAAGAAAACATATAAACATATAAACTTTTATTTTGCTATACATGGATGTACATAAGAGATATCAGGAAAACCTTCATGAGAAAAATGTAAAAAAAAAAAAAAAAACAGACAGTGGATGTGTGTCTTCCAGCTCATAGGGGGTCATTTTGACTGTTGAGTTTTTTCTGTATTATTGTAGGGTCTTTACCCACAATACAAAGCGCCTTGAGGCGACTGTAGGTTGTGATTTGCTGCTATATAAATAAAATTGAATTGAATTGAATTGAAATGAATTGAATTCCGTGTGGCACCTTCCTCGCCTGTGATTGGACAATACAGATCACGTGCGGGATCACGCTGAAGGTCTCGCAAGACCAAAGGAAATCAGTGTGGTCGTTCTCTTCCGTTCAAACTGAATGGCGTTCTTTGTCTACGCTGCTTTCCTGGTACGACAGTGGAGATCGTCTATATTTTCAACACCCCAGAAGCTCCTCGTGAAAGCGGGCCTCTCTACCGGCCAGCTTCAACCAGCCCCGCTGCAGACGAGAAGACACTGCTGGCTGCAGTGAGTGGGTTATCTCCTGTTTTTTCGCAACTGAAAGACAAGATGGCGTCTATTGTGTAGAGACTCGATGCTCTGGACTCTAACAAAGAAAAGATGGCAGCACAATCCGAAAACTGCGGTAAGACTTGGTCGTTTCTAAAACAAAAATACTAAGAGTGGTGGAATGGTCACAGTAAGCTGACAGACGTATTGTGATTTGGTTTCTTATTTTTATTTGGTTTCATCTTGGAAGCAGTTCGCGGCCTGCACAACTCCGAATCCAATAAAAGCCGGTATGATCCTCTGCAGAGGTAAGAATCAGAAACAAAGCAGCAGTATTCAATGTGTGGAGGAGAGAAGAACTTAAAATGTTTTTACTCTTATTTATTTTCACCTTTATTTTCCACAGACTGTGTTCGCCTCACAATGCGGGTGTGAGTGTTCCTAATGCGTGGACAGTTATATAATTGTGTGTAAGTATCTATTGGTGTTTGTTTGTGTGTTTTTTGCCTGGATATGTTTATGTATACACTGTGTTTATGCTCTTTATTTACAATGTACAAAAATGTTTTCCAGCTTCTTGGAAAACCTACAGACGGTCCGCCACAGCTTCCACTACAGTCAGCCTCACGTTCAGGAAAAGGCGGCAGCCATTAAAAATCCTGCCCGGTGACGTGCAAGAAGGAAGCCGGTAAGGCGTGTTGGATTGTATTGTTGGTCTGCTGTATTTGTGTAGTTAGCTTGGAAATGCAGTTTTTTTTTTGGGAAATATTACTTATTGTTTTTTTTTAACTTTATATAAAATCTGGCTTCTTTTGAAAAACCCAAAATGTATATAAAAAGGTGATGCAGTGAAGGTGAAAATAATTAACACTGAATGTTTATAGTTGTAGCAGCTGTAACATTTTGGGACCTAAAGATAAAAAGTGTATAATCAGTTTAAAGGTGCCTCAAGGGTTAATGACCAAAATCACTGAAGAACTTTTAATCAATGTTAAATTTTTTCAAAGTACTTGTTCATTTGTCTTGCAGGAGTTGGTACTTTGTCACATAACCATTGTTTCTGATGACAAAAATGGGCTGATTAATTTTTTTTTTTTTGCCTTCAGGGTCTTATCTGCTATGTGTGCATTCAAAGTCAAGAGACTCAAACTTTCAGTGTAGTTTCCTGATTTTTCACAATATTTCATTTAGTTTCATAATGACTTAATGTGTGCTCTGTGTCAACAGCTGCTGGAGGCGAGGGCGAGTGACCTGGCAGTGAAGGAGGTTGCCTTCTGGGACGGTGTCACCACTGACCTCATGTTGGATGAGGAGGATGGCGTCTCAGAGGGCGTGTCGGGCTGGATTAAGACCCCCAAGCTTCCCCAGCCAGGAGCTCAGTGACCTCTGAGCCAAACTGCAAGACAGACTAGAAGCTCACCCCAAATACAACACTGTGCACCATAAGTGTTTGTATGCTGGACCGTGCTCTGAGAGAAAGCCACCACCACATGGCCCAGAAGTAGCAAAGCATTATATGTCATAATGTTTTTGTTTTCTTTATATATATATATATATGGATTATATGATGTGTGTATGTGCATATTGCTTTATAAATAAAAAAAAAAAAGAAATTCAAACTTGTGCCTCACAATTTGTTTCTCTTAATTGAATTCCCTTTAGTTGAGGTTATTAGCATGGCATGAATACAACATAACATACAAGGTATATCACAGAAATAATAATTTAAAATAATTTTTATTACTGGGTTATTATTTATTAGGGAGGGGCTTACCCAGGCCTGTCTTTATAAAGGCCAATGGGGGACAGATCTACCAACCAATCATATGTGAGTGCTGAATTGTGATGGCATTTTTTTCATCCAATGACAGAGTAGCCACGTGGGTCTGTTGCCGCTGCTTCGGCTTGCAGCTGCTTTTCATATGTAAAGTAGAGGCGTTAACGCCTCCAGCTGGCCGGCTCCCCCTGTACCTTTACCCCCTGCTGCTTCTGGTGGTACGTAAACGACCATATTCGTCTCAGGCGAACGAAAATGCGCTGCCCCGTATGCTGACGAAAGCTGCCGTTTACTAGCGGCGCCCGCGTCAGTATACGGGGACGAATATGCTTCTTTTCGTGCAGTGTTGTTTGTCTTTTACTGGTCCTTGGTGCAGCTGCTCCATTCATCCTCCTTCTGACCAACAGGCCAGTGAAGAAAAGGTGAAGGAGCACAGGTAGTGAAGGAGGACAAGTTTAAATACCTGGGATCGGCCATCCAAAGCAACAGACAGTGCACAACAGAAGTGAAAAAGAGTGCAGGCAGGGTGGAATAGATAGAGACGAGTGTTGAGGTGATGTGTAACAGAACGAGGGCAGCAGGAGTGAAAAGAAAAGTTTACAAGCTGATTTTGAGACCTGCTGTGATGTCAGTGGCGCAGACAAAAGTTGGAGTTGGAGCTTCTGTGTTGAAGAGTTGAAGATGTTTAGATTCTTACTGGAAATGACTGGAGTGGAGAAGATTAGAAAATCATGGATGCAGTGAAAGAGGACATGCAGAGGGTTGGTGTGAGAGGAGGATGGTGGGATGGATGAATAAAGGATGATCCACTCTGTTGAGCCATAAAGAGAGCAGCCGAAAGAAGAAGAAGAAGAAGATTTTACTATGTAGTACCAACAAAAAAGTGTCTGTACTGTAGTGGGTTATGTGTTTCTCCATTATCTCTTTAACAAGTTTTGAATGCTGTCACATTGTAGAGAATACTGCCTAATAAAGACAAGAGATTATGTCATCATAATCTTGACAGACATTAGTTGGCCAGTTGAAATGAGGTTCTGGTGGAGTCAGTGCTGCCCTTTGTTACATTAGCAAAGAAATCCAAATGTAGCTGATGGTATGATGTTACAGGAACTGTGGGTTTTGCTGACATGCTTGTCAGTCAGTGCTCTGGGACAGATACCCGGTGCTGTTCTTGTTTTCTTCTTATACTGAAGCTGTTTTTAGCTGCTTTTCAGCAACTTCTGTCATAGTCCTAAGCTGGGTAGTTCAGTTTTCATTGAGTTCTTCGTTATGTTACCAGTTTGTTTTCGGTTTTGTTTATTCATTTTAGGATCCTGTCTTGTTGGTTATAGATTACATTTTGATATCATGGTTCCCTTTTTTCCTGTCTCTCCTGTCTCTGTGCTCCAGTGTCTGTTCGTCTCTCTGTGTCTATTCTTTGCTTTGTGTGTTTTGCTGTTCAGTTCAGTTTATTCCCGGTGTTGTAGGTGTCTGTTTAATCCTATATTTAGATTCCCGCTGTGTCAGGTTTCCATGTGTTAAGTCTGCGTTGTGTTCTGTTGCTCCCCTCCTGTTTTATTTTGACATGCCTTTGTCCTGTGTGTTTGTGTTTAGTTTTGCTTCCCCTTGTCTTCCATCCATAGCACATCCTGTTAAGGGTCGCGGGGGGGCTGGAGCCTATCCCAGCTGTCATAGGGCGAGAGGCAGGGTACACCCTGAACAGGTCGCCAGCCTGTTGCAGGGCCAACACGGAGTGACAGACAACCTTTCACACTCACATTCACAAACTCAGTCACATCTATGGGCAATTTAGATTAGCCAATTAACCTAACCCCAGTAAGTGCATGTCTTTGGAATGTGGGAGGAAACCGGAGTACCCGGAGGAAACCCACGCAAGCACGGGGAGAACATGCAAACTCCACACAGAGAGAGGGAGAGGCCTGGGCCAAGGTGGAATCGAACCCAGGCCTTCCAGATGGTATTCTAACTGTGAGGCAGCAGTGCTAACCACTGCGCCACCGTGCTGCCCCTTCCCCTTGTCTTGTTTGTGTAATTACTTTCAGCTTTGCCACCCCACACACACACACACACACACACACACATACCTGTTGCCTTTTCCCTGATTACCTAGTGTGTGTATTTAAGTCTTCAGTCTCTGTTGTCGTCAATGTATCCTGGCTGTGTGTGTGTTGCCTTGCCTGTTGGTTTTTGTATTTAGTTCTGACACTCGTTCAGCCCTGTTTATTATTTCCTGTCATTTAACAATAAACAATCCTTCGATTCAGTTTGCCTGCTGAGTTCTACATCTTGGGGTCCAACCTCGTCTGCCACACAGCAACACCATGACAACTTCACTCAGATAGCAAAGCAAAACCGACTGTTCAACTGCACCATCAGTGTCAGATTGAAGCTCTTAATTACTTCTAATCATTCTGCTACTGACTGCACTTTTATTGGTTACTGAGTATCAATGTGAAACCTCAATGCAGGTAATGCATGGGCTGATATGACAGACTTTTTAACAAGCAGCCAGATCAGTCTTATTTATGGACAGTTGTACTGTTCAGCTGTGAGATCATTTTAAAATATCTTACTTGTCAGCAGCAGAACTTTTTGATCCTTTAAAGTTGATCTCCACACTTTTTGACCAATCACTCCTCAAAGACACACAGCTGGCTCCAGGTTCAGGTTCAGGGGAGTCTGGTCCCTCACTGATCCTGGTAGACAAAGAGACCATAATGGACAGGAATGAACTTTTTAGTCTTCAGCTGTGACAAACTAAAAGTTAGTCACAAGAATAACAATACTGCAAGTCTATGAAGGCTGAAGCTCTTGTGGTTTCTTGATCTTGATTACTGATGGAAACACCACAACAGACCAACAGAACTACGTGTTAGTGCCTGCACACAGTGAAATATCTGAAAGCAAAAGCAGAAGTGAACTGAAGAACAGAACAAAGAGAGAAACTTTCTTTGTTCCGTTAAAAAACTGACTTTGGCAGACAGCCAGTCATGGCAATGTTTGCATGACAGCATCATTACAGAGTCCTGCACACAGAGATAAAGCTGGTTGAAGAGAGACATACAAATTCAAAGAAGAGGACAAAGCAGCACCATATTTACTCTGATCTTTTACTGTGTTTGTGTCTCCAGCTCCTTTATGTTAGTGTGTAGCTGATGCACTGAGATCTAGTGTGCTTGAAAAGTCTACTCTTCTCTTTTGTTCCCCCCATGTCAATAACTGGATTCCAATTTTGTGATATAATGAGGTATGGAGCCTTTTTTCCATCAGGAAGGGCATCTGGTATTGATTTCACCACCTTCTAAAAATGTCCAGGTTATTCCGAACAGGATCGTGAACAGGATCAGATGTTGGAATGAGTGAATGAAGTCAGACTGTAGATTTTCCTTCTTCTAGCTGTACTGACTGACCTTTGACCTCATGTGTTGATGACTCTTCACCTCTGTCTCCTCTCACAGGGAGAAGATGATCTGCAGGATCCTGCTGCTCCTCATCCTCACCTCATGTGTCTCTGATTTCTGATGTCCCTTTTCCAAATATAGAATATTTTTTAAATATAGAATCCCTGTCTGCTAAGTTGATGAGTTTGATGATTTTCTTCTCTCTTTTTTTTCCTTTCACTTTGATGAGCTGGTCATTTATCACATTGGCTGAATGTTTTAACCTGTTATATTCATCTCCATGAGTCACACATGGACTCATGGACATTATTTGGTCATTACAGAGAGCTGGGTTCCGTTATTAAATATTTGTATTAAGTGCAGTGCAATAAAGTGGTTTAGAGTGTGCAACCAATGCAGGGTTGACATCAGTGATGAACAGAGAGAACAGAGGTGTTGTAGAGTTATTGAGTGTCTTTGTGTGAGCAAAGTTAATGTGAGCTTTTGAGTGTGATACCTTTCCATGTTGGTCCAAACCTGCAGTCACCTGATGAGAAACCTGAGAATCAAACACAGATTATAATTTGGTTTTCTTTCTGTTTATTGGGATCTTTGATTGCTGTGAAGGCAGTGACCTGTTTAATATTCTAGTGTTATATTTTCCTTAAAGCGTTCATTATTTGTCAGCTTGTGTCTGAACATCAACAAACCAGCAAACAGTCAGTTTGTTTGTGATGAAGTGAAACATGAGAGACTATTTTATCATCAGCGTGAAATCACATCAAAGCTTCACTTACTCGACTTCCTCCTGATCGCCGTCACTCTGCAGCTCTGTGCTGTCTGCAGCAGGTGACGCTGTTTCTGCCCTTTTTCTATTTCTGTCCCTTCATCAGTTTGAGCTTGAAGAGTGTGAGTCTGTATTTAGGTGAAAATAACACAAAGACACTTTTCAGTGTTTAAAACTAAAACATGATGAACATGAAGTCTCTGCTCGTTCTGAACTGCCCACAACATGTTTCAGTGAAGTTTGTCTCTGTGAAAAGAAGCTGGACGTTTCCTTCAAATCAAATGAAACTTCTGTCACGGCTGGTGCAGGCAAGGCAGGGAGGACCTCAGTGCAGGACACGGCGAGAGCAGATTTTGTGCGTAGATTTTATTGTTAATACTTTTACACAAAGAACTCAAAACATCAAAGTTGAAAACTCAAAATTTGAAAACAAAACACACAGCAAATATCAACCTAGACATAAAACTGACGATGACACAAACAAAGAACAAAACAACACTGAGACTTAAATATACAGAGTGGAAACAGCGGGGCAAAACAAGTGAAATGAATGAACTTAATACAGGAAACAAAACTGAACACAACACACACGGCGCACGAGATCACCAAAATGAGACAGGAAGTGACCAACATAACACACAGACCTAACACAGAAAACTTGACAAAGGGGATCAGACAATCACAAAGGAACAAAAAGGGAAACTAAACAGAACACCCAAGCAATAAACTGAGAAAACTAAACTATTAGAAACACTAAAAGGCACAACCCAAGAAAAACAAAACACAGCTATACAAAAGAAACACAACACTGGGCCACCGGCCCAGGACCATAACAACTTGTTGCTCTAAAACTGAGTGGACATGCAGATTTCAGGATGTTGAAAACACAGAGCAGAATTCACAGCTTGTAACTTCTGTGTTGTTGTTTTTAGGTTAATAACACAGAAACTGGTTCAGCTCAGGTTGATCCCCATCAGGTCTGTTTCTGATCTATAAATCCATTAATATCCACCATTTCTTCTGATCATAGCTGTGTGCTTCATAGACTCATAAATTTAGACTCATACATAAACAAACTGCATACCTGTGCTGTTTGTTAAAGATGTTTTAGGTGTTTTAAAGTAAAACAAATGTGACCAATGTGCTGATATAAATAAAACAACTAAAGACTAAAAAAACTACATGTAAAGTTCATTCTTGTTATTCTGTGTGCACATCATAACTCAGATAACACATCATAACTTCTTTGATCTCATCATCATGCTAACATTAATAATCAGCCTCTACTTCAACCATTTCAGCTTTTCTTTCCAATCTTTAACTCTCCAAAGAGGAACTTCCTCACCAACTGTTTGTAACCACTGCAGGATTCACAGGAACGTCTTCATCAATAAATTAATGAAGAATTATTTTTAACAAACAAAATGAGAAATAATTTCCATCTGCACATTCAATAATAACAGAAATGTTTCTGTAATGAAAATAATTTAAAGCTCACCAACTGTCCAACATGAATCTGCTTCACTCTGAACTTCACTTCCCTCTTTTGCTCCTAGATAAAGAGGATTTGAATACAGGTGAGGAGAGCTGCAAACACTTCTGACTCGGACTGACACGCCTGCACTGTTGACGTGGTTAAAACAAATTTTGTTGAATTTCATGCCCCTGGTTATTGAATTTCCTCTGTGAGCTTAAATAACCCAGTTACATAAATAGTGTTTGACATTTGAATCCATCTCTAATAACAGTTGTTTTATGAAATGTAGGACTCTGCAAAGCTTTGAATATCCTGTCTTGTTTTCAGACCAGATCAGACTCAAACATCTGAATCAGGAAGATGAAAAATTACAGATCATCAACCAGAGGCTGGAGTTTAAAGGTTATACAAAGCATTTCCATAGCAACATGCAAATATGACCACAGGATCATGTTTCCAAAGACAAAAGACTGAATTCATGGTCTCACCTTGAGTCCTCAGCAGAGACAAAGCTGAACACAGTCTATGATCTGCCTGCAGTGGGAGACCCTCAGCCTTCTCAGTCCAGGCAGAGGAACTCAGGGTCCCACTACAGAGGAGAACACCATCCCTTATAATAAACTGCTTTGGTCTGAGCTTCACTTCATAATATGTACTAACTCAAATATTTAACCAAGTTCACCAGGTAACAAGCTGGACAATAATCCACATCACAGCAGGAACTGAGACACAAAATTACAGTGAAATAAAAAAAAGATAAAATATAAACTCCTGCTGTGTCCTCTTCTTCCAGTTGCTGCCTGTTTGTTCTCTTCCTCAAGTTTCATTTCATCCTGAAAAAAAAGTGTGGCTTCAGTCTTTAAACACACCTGTAACACCTGGCTTCATATCAAAGATATGGTGAGGCTGCATCAGCCATCTGTTTCCTTTGTTTCTCCTGTTCAGGGAGTTTGTGGTGTTTCGGTCAGTGATGTTTGAAGGCAGCAGGAAAATGTTTCTCATCACTTCTTTAGTTATTTATTATCAGGGACCTTTGTTTGTTTGAAGCTGGAAACAGGAAATATGATTCTCTGTAACTCTGCAGCCAACATGAGGTCACGTTCATTTATCAGCACACTTAAAATAAATGATTTTTAGTCAAATTAATTTTTATTTAAAAGAGATAAATTCACTCTGAAAATATCAGAATCAATTCTGAATTCAGTCACCATAGAAAACTAAGTTGAAGCACAAGTTTATAATTGGATGCTTTTTTTTGTTTGTTTTTTTACAGAAGATATAATTAAAATCCATAAAGAGAGCACAGTGAAATCTGTAGATCAAAGACTGGAATCAGTGTTTCAGGTAAAGATGAAATGAATAAAGAAAAGTTGATTAAAAAGTCATTTGTAAATGCTGCCAGGTTTGAATCATTTTCATGATCTGAGTAGATAATTTAGACAATTAATATTGATTCATCAAACATTCAAACTTCACACTGAATCACCTGGATTATTCAAGAGTCATGTGTGAACTATTGAGCAGATACAAAGATAAATGTGAACAACCAAACTTCATGTGAGTGTTTGTGAGTTTTTGATTAAATAGAATCAGTTATACTGTAACTTAAAGCATTACTGATGGAAACACCACAACAAACCACCAGAACTACGTGTTAGTGGAAAATCTGAAAGCAGAAGTGAACTGAACGGAACAAAGAGAGAAACTGGCTGATAACAACACCTGGCTTTAGCAGACAGACAGTCCTGACAGTGTTTGCACATGAAACATGATACGCTACAGCTGGTTAAATGGAACAAAGAGGTAGACATTCAAAGAGGACAAAGCAGCGCTCCAAATAAAGCTCAACAACAGATTTGTTCCAGTTCTCAGTGTGTCTGCTCCTCTCTTTCCCTCTCTGTCTCCTCAACAGGATCATTTGTAGTCAATGTGACACAGACCTCCTATCAGGCAGAGGAGAACCACAACATCACACTGGAGTGGACGTTCACCACCAAACCTGACAGATCTGCAAAATCTCTCAACATGCTCTATTTAATGTTTGCTGGCCATAAAGACTTTGTCCTGTATCATGTGCATGATGATGTTGAGGTGTCAGAGTCTCACGATGCTAAAATTTCAGATCAAGTCATGAATATTATTTAATTTGTCACTAACTGAGTTGTTAGATTAGACTTGAGGGATGCTGAGAATTGTATTCATATTCAATGTTGTAGATGGCACCAAACATGATTACTCGAAAGCCACATAATTCACATTTTAATTCTGCACATTAACAAAAGTTAAAAAGTAGATTTTGTCTTTTACAGCTGCTGCTGATCAGCTCCAACCTCAGAGACCAACTTTGCATCCAGAGATTTCAGAAGGTGGAGAGTCCCAGCTATTTAAACCCTATGAACATTCCCTTGGAGGTGGTCATTGCCCCACTATTGATCATGTACGTCCTCACATGAGGCAAGCTGTGAAAAAAAATGGCACAGGTCATTGCTACCAGGGGTTTTTGGGTGAAACCTATCCTGATCTATTGAGGTCACCTGAAGTAAGGTGTGAGTGGCTGCTGTAACCCACCTCCTCTGTTCAGTGATGGTCATTCACAGTGGACATAGATGGCTTCTTTAACTCTTCTTCCAAAATCATCTGTCTTTATCATCCAAAATGTGAATGCTTGGATCCTCAAAGAGTGCCCTTTCTCCTTCAGATGCAGGTGTACAGCTGAGTCTTGTCTTGTCGAGGTGGCTCTTCTATGTTGTGCCATTCGTTTGTAAAGATGCTGTTTGGTTTCTCCAGTGTAGAGGTCCGAGCACTCTTCACTGCACTGGACAGCATACATTGCTGATCTTGTGTTTGGGGGTTTTGTCCTTGGGAAGGACCAATTGTTGCCTTAGGGTGTGACTAGGTTTGAATTATACTGGGATGTCATGCTTGGAGAAAATTCTGATTTTCTCTGACAAGCCTGACACAGTGTTGTTCCTCTTGTCATTCTTATTCTCCCTGGTTTGAGTTTGACCTTCTTCCCTGTGCATCTTGACTGATTTGGTGAAGGTTTTAAGGGTTTTCTTTACATGTGTGTGTTCCTTTTCTTTACCCTCTGCCTTAGAGGGAACACTTTCTGCCCCATGTTGTAGGTTTCTGATCTTTAAGAAACTTAAAAGATGTCCAGTCTCCTTTTTTTTTTTCAACCTCCAGAGAGAGTGCTGGCTCTGACAGCAGCAGTTGTAATGTCTGTCAAGCCGGCTGCTGTTATATTTCCTATTTTAAGAAAGAATTAAAAAATGTAAAAAAAAAAAAAAAACACTTTCCAAAAGACGATGAGCCACCAGACATAATTCATAAGACATAATTCACCAACAGATCCTCGTCCGTTAACGTTTGTTTTAGAGTCAGAAAATATTTATTTCATTGTAAAATGTATTTTCCAGTTTTTGTATGTATTCATTTATGTTCTCTTGGAATTGGTTAAAATAAAGCTGTGACCCAACATTTTCAGTTGTGGATTTTCAAATTCTGTTATTTAACATCCATCCATCCATTCACTTCCACTTATCCTGTTCAGGGTCACGGGGGGGGGGGGGGGGGGGGGGGGGGCTGGAGCCTATCCCAGCTGACATAGGGCGAGAGGCAGGGTACACCTGTACAGGTCACCAGCCTGTCACAGGGCCAACACAGAGAGACAGACAACCATTCACACCTATGGGCAGTTTAGAGTGACCAGTTAACCTAACCCCAGTAAGTGCATGTGTTTGGACTGTGGGAGGAAACCCACACAGACACGGGGAGAACATGCAAACTCCACGCAGCGAGGCCCGGGCCAAGCTGGAATCAAACCCAAACTTTCTAGATGTTATTCTGCCCTATTTGCCAGATGGTATTCTAACTGTGAGGCAGCAGTGCTAACCACCGCGCCACCGTGCTGCCCTGTTATTTAACATATATGCTATATATAACACTGATATAATAATTTGTTTATTGTGGGGTTCGTTTTGTAATTCCTGGTTGGTCTCTTTATTTGTTTCCTTGTGTTTTCTTCGTCAAGTCAAAGTTTCATTCATATTTAGTTCTTTCTGTTTCGATTTTGCTCGCTTCTCTTTTCTTGTCCTCCCTCGTGGTTGTGTGTCTCCCAGTTCTGTGGTTTCCAGGCCGGGCTAATTCAGTACATGTTTTATTTTTTTGTTTGTTTTTTATGAGTTGACAGAAGTGAAACTGAGTTCTCAGTTATGTTGTGGCTCCTGAGTTTTGGATTTGGCTACACACTCTGCCTCCAAGCCAACACATGACAGTAATGATCAATGATGCTGTAAATGCTGCTTCTGTTCTGGGAAGAAAAACAAGGTTTCACTTTGAGCCTGCTGCTCTATTATTTGAATTTATGCAAAGTATAAATTCAAAGCAATGACTTTTTTACCAGGACTTCCTCTTGCCTGATGCACACATACACCTTATTTGTACTGACCAAAACTGTTTATTATTGTTTAATCTTTTTGAATCATTTGTTCATTCTCTGCTCATTTTTTTGTCATTTGTAAGTCCTCCTTTTCCCTCTTCATCTTCTCAGGCCCGTCTTTGTGTCCTTCACATATTCTCAGAGTTTCCCTCTTGCTCTCATTGCCCCACCCGTCCACAGTCAACAACAACCTCTCCCCACGCTCACCTCGTTCTCCAACCAGCCTCACACTTTCACCATTCACCAGTTCAGTTTTAACCAGAATGCAGTGGCTGCTGGGAGGACTGTGCACAGTGTGGCTCTTTGTAACAGGTATCTTCCTGAAGCGTCTCTGAGAACACAGCAGTCAATCACCACTCATTTATTTATTCACACAGCACAGGAACGAACTGCAGCTGCAGGTGTGACACACTTTTTATACTGTGTGTAAAAATAATACATGACAATAAACATTTATATGAACACTGAATATTATTTAGATGTATACAACAATCTACTTAAACCACTTCATTATTTCTGTGTTAAACCAATTAAATTGTAGGGTTTTTACCCACAATACAAAGCGCCTTGAGGAGACTGTTTGTTATATAACAAATAAAATTGAACTGAATTGAACTGAAATGAATTGAATTTATCACTCTATTACTTTTGCAGCATTACATGGACAAATACAAGCCAACAGCGCCACCTTGTGGTTACACAAGTTAACAGCAGCACAAAAATAGTTACGGACTCCCTACAACACATGTACATTATACACCTGCAATAATACAGCTACATAGAGTTTAATCGATCTAAATTACATTGAAATGATGCAATCAGCTGCAGGTTTTATAATCTGAACATGAATGGATGAATTACTGAAAAGAAAATAACAATCAAGCAGCAGATTGTGTACTCATAAAAGTTTTAAAGTTTATCCCTAAGAGAAACAAACTGACCAGAAGTAGATTTGTGAAGAAAACACAATCAAAGATGCAAATGTAAAGTTAAGTGTGTAAAATTTCACCACAGGATGTCAGCAGACTGCAGTCACCTGGATTGTTTTTTATCTTTCCCATTTCAGATGCATCTGCGATGGCCGTGTTGAGTCAAACAACTCTGTTCATCTGATCGTAGGCTTTCAATGTGCTGTTTAATATGTTTCTGCCTCTGGAGCCTCTGGAGGAGGCTGTAAATCTTTGTAAAAGGAGACTGATATGAATTGATGAGTCAGTGAAGCTCACTTCTGTCCAATGACAGCGATACTGAAGAGTACCTCAAACCAGTCCCGTCGCCAGATCTCAGTCTTAAGGGGGGGCTTATGAAATCCAACAGGGGGGCACCACTATTATTAGCTTGATTAGTGATCTGGCTTGGGTGGGCGGGCCAGGGCGGGCCCAAGCGTATCAGTGGGAGGGCACGGCCCCCTAGGGCCCGCCCATAGCGATGGGTCAGCCTCAAACCAGCGCACACACCTATTTAGTTTAGTTCACGAGAAAACATCACTTTGTTGGAAGATGCATTTGAACACTAATCTATGTATATTTATGATTATAACTTTTTTCCCTATTAAATAGACTCTGAAAAGTGACTGAGTGTATCTTTAACACTAGATTTCTCCATGATGCTCAACATCCAAAGCATCCAAACCCAGACTAACCTTAAACTGAGGCTGGAGCACCGCTCCTGGAGGCTGAAATCCAGAGCAAAAAATAAGCACAAATACACAAGACAGCTCTGAAATCTAGGAGGAATAAAAACTGTATTTTTTTAAAATACTAACTAAAATATTTTAATAATTCACTGTGCACATATTTGACAAATGTTGAGTTCAGTGAACTCAGTGAGAGGTGGGAAAGCAAAGCCACAGTGGTATTTGAAGATCTGTTGTTTCCTTTAATCAGTTTGGAGCCTGATTGGAAGAAATGCTGCCGAGAAAACTTTCAACTGTAAACTAGTTAATTTAAAAGTTATGATTTACGTTCCTCTACAAAATCCAGGGGATGTGGGGAAGTAACAAAAAAAGGTGCAACAAAGGTTCAACAACAGAGGTGTGGAGACAAACAATAGTTAAAGCAAAGATTTTCTTGTTAATGACTAAACTAAAAGAGACAAACCACTATTACCTTCAAAAGAAAAGAAACACAATCAAACCCTGGATTAGAAAACAGGCTGGAGCTTTAAATTATTGCACCTTTCCTAAACGGCAACAATTAGATTTCACAAAAGTTCAAAAATGATAAATTAAGAAAAACCAAAAATAATCTTTCAAATAATAACAATCATACCTTAGTTTTAGATTTGTTCACCACCTGTTTTTTTTTATCCCTTTTTTTAAAACCTCAATAGTGAACAAACACTGTAGTTCTCACTATAAACTGAGACATTAAGAAAAACAGAGCTTTCTGCATTGTTTTTTTTTAATGGTTTTTATTATTATTATGACCGGGCACCTTGATTAAAAACAGCTGGTGGAAAAAACACACGGATCGAGGACTCGACTAAAGCTTAAAGACTTAACTGCATGTGTTTGACACAATGAACAAACTGAAACACTGACAACCTGAAAAGATTTCAAAATTTTTTAAAAATGATGATAAAACCCTCAAAATTCCTCATTAACATTTTGTGATTATGGAAGGAGAGATGGTGAGGTTGATGGTACCACAAAGCTCCACTTCAACAGACAAAGTGTGAATCTGGTGTTCAGAGAGACACACACACACACGCACACACACATACACACACACTGCACACTGCACACATGGTGACAATGTAGATCTTTACAAAATTACATTTTGGAGCTTAGATTATTTACATTATTTAAATGATTTAGAGCAATAAAAATATATTAACTTATATTCAGTGAACATTAAAATAATTTACAGCTTAGTGAAGTAAATTTTATATTTTATTTGCCAACTTATTTTATTGTAGCTCCACAGTGTAGTCATTGGCATTTTTGCCTAAAACAAAAAAGACTCAAGACTGGGAGACAGACCCCTTTGGACTTGTGTCAGGAGTAAAAATCTGCCAAATCAAACACACAGAGTGATGTTCTGTGTTGACCAGCTGTGAATGAAAGAGCAGCTGAAAAAGTTATTTCATTTACACTAAAATGTTACAGCATTTTTGAATTGCTAAAACACGTCCTGAGTCCACCACCCATTTTCCCAAAACCGTAAACACAAATCCAAAAATCCAAGCTAAATTCCCAAAATCCCAGACTTTCCAGCCAAAATCAAACCATCACTGCAAAAATCTTTTACCTGTGTGCAAACTCAAACACTGGTCAGATCACACACACACAGCAAGTAATAAATCTATTCACAAAGACCATCTGTTACACCCTACATCAAATAATGTCAGACACAGCATCCAGGGCAAGTAGTCAAAAGAAAACATTTATTCCAAACATGTACAGTGAAACACTGCCATAGTCAGAGTCACATGACAGTGCTGAATGTAGACAAACAAAAAATACATAAAAAACAAAAACACACAACAGAATGCACATCCCTGTACGACAGTCTGCACCATCATGTCCCTGTGTGTGGTCCAGCCAGAGGACCTCATCCACTTCACAGGCCCCCCACTCCTTTGTGCCGACTCCATTCTTGACAGGACTCTACAGTAACATCGTCACATGATCCATGTGATCCTGTAGACCACCCAGGAATGTGAAGAGATGTCTGGTGTTGTATGGCCCTAGGTTAGCATGATGGTGGAGGACCCCCCAGTTACCAGTGGCTCCACAGAAGGTGACATTGCCACCCCTCTGGCCAGGGACTCCCACATGTTGCATGAAAAGGACTCTCCTGCCACCCGCATGTGGTCGTTCTTCAATTCTGGAAAAGGGGGACTGCACTTATGAATATATATATATATATATATATATATATATATATATATATATATATATATATATATATATATTGCCAGTGGACATTGCGTTGTAATGAACATCACAGTACTTGCAGTGTGGCACACTGTGTGTCAAATGTTGTACAGCATGGAACAGTGAATATCCTGATGATGCTGCCACAGAGAATCTGCTCTGATTGGATGGGACCCTTTGTCCTGCTTCCCTCATGGTCATCCGTGGACGATCCCCCTCAATCTCCCTCATGTGAGAATGTGTTTGACACAATGAATGTGTTTACATGTTGTTGCACAAAAGAGAGTGAGAGTTGCATGTCTAAGTGCCTGGATTTGGTTTGGGGAATGGAGCATTTCAGAAATACTGTAAATGGAGACACTCTATGATCTGCTTTCTTTCTTAATGTTTCTGATGACATCAGACAGACAAAAGGCCAGTGGAACTGCTGTTGCTGTTAGTCCCATTCCCAGCATAACATAAAAAATGGCGTCTCCTGGACTCTTTGGACTCTTTGGCTTTGGACTCAAAGTTTCTTTCTCAAGTTGATCAGCAGCTGTATAAAACAGAAAAAATAAAAAATGTTAATAAAATTATTTATGCATTGCCATGACCAATATTACAGAAGAAACAAGGAAACAAAACAAAAGTAAACTCAACAGCAATGCACACACTAACAGTTATTTGCAACCTTAAGTGCTGTTTATTAGCTCAGAGAGTGGTAATTATCTTTAAAAAATATTCCAATAATTATCTTGTCCTTTCATAAATTTTATATTATACAGTTATAAATGGTAATCATTACAAATAATTTTGTTCTCAGCTGCCACTCCATAGTCTTATTAAAGAGCTCAGTCAGTGCAGCAGTGAGAAATGTCATGAATGGATGTGTAGCAGGTGAGACATGGACCTAAAATGCAGGACTGAGACAGGATGAAATTAGACTTCAGCTTTATTCACTGATCAAAACAGGTTTACAATGCTGGACGGGGCCAGCAGCAAAGACTAGCACATTAACTTAAACAAGGATACAGACAGACAGGTGCGCACACAGCAGGCAGGGAGTCAAAGACAACGATGCAACAAAGGACAAGGGAAAACACAAACTACACACACACGCACAACAATAACACACACGCAAACACGGTAATGAGAGGAGAGGAGAAACATCTGGGGAGAGCGTGTGAGCAGAATTAGACTAAGAACCCATAACACAAAAAAACCCAAAACAAAACTCAATGTCCAAAAAACTCAGAACACCAGTTAACTAGCTCAAAAACATGCCAGAGAAAGAGCTTTAAGAAAGTAGCTGAATCAACTTACCAGTGATGTTAAGCTGACATCTTCCAACACCGAAGCCATCATCAGTGTTGACCTCACACACGTACACACCCGAGTCATCAGTCCTGAGTCTGGACAGTTGAAGTCTCATTCGTCCTTCTCTGAGGGCGTCTTTGTCACTCTGGACTCGTCCTGAAAACTTTGCATCCTGAGACTCTGACACCTCAACACCTTCATGAACATGATACAGGAGTGAGAATCTATGCTCAGTTATCAGTTCACAGAGGATGTTGAAAGTTTGGGGGGAGCTCTCAGGGTTGGTGGTGAACGTCCACTCCAGTGTGATGTTGTGGTTCTCCTCTGCCTGATAGGAGGTCTGTGTCACATTGACTACAAATGATCCTGTTGAGGAGACAGAGAGGGAAAGAGAGGAGCAGACACACTGAGAACTGGAACAAATCTGTTGTTGAGCTTTATTTGGAGTTCATAAAGTGAAGCTGTAAACTAACCAGAGACACATGAGGTGAGGATGAGGAGCAGCAGGATCCTGCAGATCATCTTCTCCCTGTGAGAGGAGACAGAGGTGAAGAGTCATCAACACATGAGGTCAAAGGTCAGTCAGTACAGCGCTGGTTCTCAAACTGTGGGGTGCAGGGTCATGACGGATGGGACATGAATGACATGGGAGAAAAGTCATGCAGAACAAAAGTGAGGAACATCGGATTCATTCAATGGCAGAAGAAGGAAATGCTAGCAGGTACGTTGGCACAGCGACTAGCGAAACTGTCCAGTGACACAGAGCCACTCCACCACCAAATGTGTAATTTTTCACCTTTTAAAAGTGTCAAATATTAATACTGTATACATGGACACCACATACACTCCTGATCAAAATCTTAAGACCAGTTAAAAAATTGCAATCATTTGCATTTTGCACTATTGGATCTTAAGAAGGTTCTAATCAAAGTGTCCTTTTTTTTTTTGACACTTTGATTTCTGTTTTGGGGGGTCTTTGGGTTTTTTTGAGCTATGGTCTTAAACTTTTGATCAGCTGAAAAAATCATGTTTGAGTGTAAATGCAGTTTTCAATAAATTCCCTGCTCAAAAGTTTTTGTCTTTTGCACCGATTTCTTCTTTTAGCATTGTGAAGCTCTACTTAGAACCTTCTTAAGATCCAATACTGCAAAATGCAAATTCTTGCAATTTTTTAACTGGTCTCAAGATTTTGATCAGGACTGTATAAGAGCAGAGTGATTAAAAAAACATGTTCAGGGACATGAAACATGAACATAGGTGAACTCGTTGAATCAAATAATTAAACTCATCTTTCCTTCTTCTGTAACCAAAGATTTTACAGCTTTTATAAAGAGTAAAAGCAAATAATTGTGCACCACACTTATAGATTAAATCCATGCTGTTTGTCAGCTGATCAGAGCCAGTTTTGCTACTCTGCCTGCAAATGCACGCGTTGTTGAGCTGTAACTTAAAACAAAAGCAAAAGGAAAAATGGATTATTCCTCCTTGCTCATTTATTCTTATTAAATTTACACTTTTTCAAATATCAGTTTCCCATTTTATCCAAGTTACTTCCCACTGAGACTTTTTTTGTATTACTGATACATAATCTAGAAGTTCATTTTGATGCAGTTTGGATCTTATTTTTGTAACTTTGGTCTCTGATAAACAAGCTAAATGATGCTAACTTTTGTTAGTAAGTTTTACAACATACTGCTCGGGAACCAGATCATGTAAACCACATTTAAAATGGGTCTGTATGTAATACTTCATTGTAGTTTTTTCAAGTGCATTAATACTGCTAAGGAGAAAGGGTTAACTGTTATGATAAGCTGAAACTATGAGGAGGAACTAGTTTACCGTCATTACATTAATGTAGTCTGTAAAATGACAGGTTACATTACAGGTTCCTAAAAAATAGATCAAAACAACCACCACCTGTGGGAGTTCCAGTGCTAGTAGTGATGTAATTTCAGTGGGCAATATAGTTTGTGTCTGCAGCACCAGCCTGGACTCAGAGCCACACCACCACCAAATGTGTTCACCTTTTAAAAGAGGCGAGTATTGATAATGTATACGTGGACACCACATATGAGAGCAGACAGATGAAAAAAAAATCATGTTCAGAGACATGAAAAGAATCTAATATCTGTATCCAGAAACATAACTCAGTTGTGATTATTTCATGACCTGCTCTCAGACTGTTTTAGTGTACCTTATCATCACTGTGGACCTCACCAGCGCAGAAGCCATCTCCAAAGTGGGGTGATATAGTCCTGAGTCTAGCAGCACAGTAATCAAGTCCCTGCAGAGCGCTCCACTCGAGTACAACAGAGCAGGACTCAAGAACACAGCTACACATAAAAAAACAAACAAGCTACTCTGCCCACTCCCACTGTTTTCTCATGTTACTTTAGGGCAGCTGGAAGTAAACATCTATTCATACCTATGACACGGTGTCTTAGGTATGTATGAAAGTATTTCCACCACAGAAACAGGAAATCTGATGGAGTGATGCAAGTGTTACATCTGAACTTATGTAGCGCGCCATTTAACAAATCCACGATGTGGTTATTTTGTTCACAAGAAAATGTGTTTCTGCCAGCTAGAATATAGAAAGAAGCGAAAGGACACAGGTCATCTTTCTTCTATGGGAAAAATTTAATATTTTCCAAAGAATAACTACTTTTTGTTAATACTGCAGTCCTGTTATTAAATCTACTCTGTAAATGAAAGCACGCAGGCTCCTCTCAAAGAGCAGAAACATGAACAGAGGTGAAGTGAAGTGAGTCGCAGACAAATATGGACACTTTATATTTAAATATTGTTCTAAATGTCTGGGCTGAATACATGTGAACTCATCTTGGCTGCATCAATATTCAGGAAAATGTTTAAACTTTGTGGGTTCAGCAGTCACATGTTCACGTTACGATAAATGGAAACTATGAAGAGGAACTAGTTTAGCTGTATCACATTGCCTTGTTCCTGGAAGATGACAGGAATGCATGCTGAGAAATGACAGGTTATATTACAGGCACCTAAAAAAAGAATAATAATCTCCTCACTCACAGTCCTCATTGTTGCACCATGTTCAAAAATAGCCCTCAACTTATATTCTTGATGTCTGTGGTTGACTTGAACTGAAATATCAAGTTTCAAAATCTTTTGAATGTTAGTAGTAAGCAACTGAATTTAGGGTTTTCATGATCTGGTGTTTGAACTTTTCGATTCTCCTGTTCAGTGTTTTTACTCTTATTTGATATGTCTTTAGTTCCTGCTGCATTTAAGTTCTAGTGTTAGATTTTTTTTTGAGTTTTGAATTCTTATTTGTGGTTTTAGTTTACTTAAAGTATTGATTTATTTTTACTCATTGTCTGTCTTGTCCTTTTTTCTGATAAGTTCATTCATGTGACTGTTTCCTTGTTACAGTTATGATTGTTCACTTCCTGCTTGATTTTAATAATTAGTGGCCTCTTGTGTCTTGTGTTTGATTTTTACACCCCTGCTCTTGTCTTACTGTTAAATAGTTTCAGCCAAAGGTGTAACATCCAATGGGGTAGTCAGGGTAGCACCCCAGAGCCCAGCAAACGGTGAACAAATCAAATCAAATATCGATAGTATCAATACGAATGCTGGTACAATACTAGCGTGTTATGATCGATGCTAGTTTGTTTGTTTGTTTCCTGTAAGTTCAGTACGCTGTTCCCCAGAAAGACAGCATGTCTGAACAAAAATCTCATGCAGGGCAGACTTTGCTTCCCCCTCCTCCCTGCTCTGCTGTGTTGTCCTGCAGTCATGCAGACTTGGAGCATCATGTGGAGGCACTTTACGCCTGTAAACAAAAACACTACAAACATTAATGCGTGTTAGAAGGAAATACTCATTTGTGGCAACACCAGCTACTTGTACAAAGACATGAAACACCAAGAAAAAGAAAATGTTTTGTCCCGGAATAAGTTATTTGGATGAATGGTTATAAAAATATATTTGCTAAATAATGACTGTGCACATGTCTGAGTATTAAAACATGTGACACAGAAGCAGACAGGTGTCCTACCACTGATTTGAATAAAGTAAGATCTCATTTGAATGCTGTCAAACACCCACTGCAAGAGACAGATGGAGCATCTGATCATTGTTATGAGGGCATATCTCAAAATAAAATTTAAGAATACTATAAGAAATATAAATTAATATCCATGCATTCTCTTCCGCTTATCCTGTTCAGGGTTGGGAGATTAATATGTTGAATATAATTATGAATGAATATAAATCAGCAGTGGTATTTTTGTAAACGTCTCTGCAAAGCAGCCTCTTGTCACATGTCTGATGAAAATTGTTTCTTTTCCAAATTTTCAAACCAAAAGCTTTCTTTACATAATCCTGCTGCTTTTGTAGAGCAGATGTAAACACTGCAGAGGTTCTTCCATTCAGCAGCAGAGGAAAAGAGAAGCAAATAATATATTTTTTAATGGTATATGGTTAAAACCTCTAAAGTCAATGCACAGTCAGAGGGTCTTATTCAGGATTGCAAAGAAGAATCCAGCAGAGGGATAAATAATCGCAGCTGCCAGTGAGCCTCAGATATAATTTTCCACGTGTTTTCATTCAGATTTTGAGAAACTGTAGAGATGGATAGTAGGTAAAGGGACCAAGGAGAAGGTGTATGACACAATCATATGGATCTATAGGTCTTTGCAAAAGACCTCATCCAATCAGAGAGCATGGTGGAAAGGTCTGGTGGCTTGATGCTGGAAGAGAGCAAAAGGAGGATTGGACAATGGGATTGGTGATGTAACCTCTAAATACGTTATAATAGGAGCGACCTGGAATGTCACAGCTGGTCACAGTGCAGACAAACATCATATAGAAGATTCAAATCTACTAAAGAAGTGAGTATACTTTAATGAACTTATGGGTGATCGATGTAACTTATTGATAGACATCAGGAAAACCTGCTGTTTTATACTGACCACTCTACTCTACTGTTTATTATTATATGTGGTTATTATAATAATGCTGGATTATTATTATTATATATTTTTAAATATATAAAAAAAAATTTAAGTACCAAGGAGAAAACCCTGTCTTACTGACTGTTTGGGTGCAGCAGCTTTGTTTGTGCTAACATGTACAGAAATGTTGCTTTATGATGACAAACACACCCATCAGTGCAGAGGTTCCACTGCAGACTCAGTCATGGGACCTCATTGATAGGCAAATTCAACATTGTTTTCACATTAAAATATTGTAATGATCAAATCTTTGCACACAGGGACCCCTTCAGTGGGTTACTACAATCACAGGCTACATTCAAACTTTCCATTTCACTGAATAAAATAATGTGGAAATGGTGTCTGCAAGGCAACCAAAATAAAAGCTTTTCACCTCCTGCAAAAATGAAGGAAATGAGCTTCAAAGCTTCCTTCATTACCTACTTTAGCATAAGTTACATGTGGTCGTATTTTATGAAAGAAAGAAATGCCATCCTATCTGAGCAGTCAACAAAACAGACAAACTGACACACATTAGAAAAATGTTAATTGTAATTGGATTTTTTTCCAATTTATCCCATAACCTGCTAAAATATTTTAAACATCTGGCTGTTAAACACACGCTTGACTCTGAATCTGACATTGCTGTAATAAAATCTGCTTCTTGGCCATGTAAGGGTTAACTGTGTGAGGTCCTGAGGACTGGCACTAATATGGACTTCAGGGTTTATTATGCATCATATCAACCTGAAATCTGCAACAGCTGATCTGTTTGATATGTAGAAGAGAACAAAACATTATTTACCATCAAAACATGAGCTCTCTGTGTGTTAATGAAGGCACTGTTACTGTGACGTGTGGGTAAACCTTATTTTTCTTTGACATGAGCATGAACAGAATTTGCATCACGCAGACTTTGATAAATCACGTTCACACGACTCATTCAAATCCTCCTGAAACTATTGCAAATACATATGTTGTAATGCAAAGCCACAAAAATGCTCCTGTCCTTTCACACTGCTCTGACACATTTGCTGTTTTTAATGTAAAACGAGAACCTTAAGCTGCCACAGACCTTCAGTAAATCTGCCCCGTTTGATGCTTCTTCTTTAAAATGATCATTTGCAATGAATCATTATTTGTTACAGGTTGTTCTCATTTATATGACCTGCATAAAATAACAAGATGCTTCAACACAGCAGACATCCTGTGTCCTGTGTCACGTTAAGGAAACTTATATGATGTCTTTAGGATTCTCAGTGCACTGCTCTTCTCTTTTTCTAAGTCCTTATCAGTTCTCCTGCTTATCCACTCTTTATGTTTTTAACCATTTATTAATATTCCTAATAATCCTGAAAGAATTCTATATACTTTGTGGGCATCTTTATGACAATAAATATTGCAGGCACTGTTGTGGCTCCATGGTGTAATGATTAACACATTTGCCATGGACTGTAAAAGATCACCAGTTCAATACTGGGAGGAAACACAAACCCCTCAGAGTATCACACTTAGTGCACTTCCATGTCCTAAGCTCAGATTAATGTGAGGGTTATGTCAGGAAGGCTGTGCAGTGCCATGCACTGTGCAGCTGTAATAATACTTTTGCCTTTGCAATAAAATTTATGCAGTTTTTAGACACTATTTTAGCATGTTTGACTTAATATGTACTTCAGCACGCAACCTCACACAGCATGTTAGTCACAGCTGAAATAAAAAAGCTTGTTTATTCTGCTTTCCTGTCTTCACCTCTTGCTTTTTCACCATCCTTTCATTCTGCTCGTACAGATGTCATCAAACTCCTCTTCCTCGCCGCTCACACTCTGTGATTACCTGAACAGCTGCTTCAGCACCACTACTGGTGTTCTCAGCATCACTGCCATCACAGTCTCCAATGTCCTCCTCCTCCTCCCTCTCTGCGTCCTCGTCCTGTTCCTGGGTTACCAGCGATGGAGGCAGCAGCACTCTGGCGCAATAAGTCATTCTGACCTCCTAGCCTACAACATGGTTACCATGGAGCTGATGAAGATCTTGGGGGCTGCTCTCACCTCCTTTGGCGCCCACACTGATCACTCAGCGGTGTCCACACTGGGTGTCATTCTTTGGTTCATCGACCTGTGTGGACAGAGCTTCTTCCACCTCTTGGCAGGAGTGGAGAACTACCTCGCTGTCGTTCATCCTGTCACCTACATGAGTCTGAGGACAACAAACTGCATCAGAGCCAGAAATATCAGCATTGGTTGTATTTGGCTGTTGTGCTGTGCAATTTCAAGTCTTGCAACCATGATAGACTACAGAATCGTCACCATACTCTTTTTCTGTCTTTTTGCCTTGACACTAATTATAATCACCATCTGCGGCATCTCTGTTCTTCGTGTCCTGTTTCGTCCGGGGCCAGGAGAAGGGGGCGGGGAGCAGGCCAGCCCATCAAAGTCCAGAGCATTTTACACCATCACAGCCATAGTGGCTGCGCTGGTGTTGAGGCTGGGGGGGAGTGGTGTTATTGTTGCTCTATATAATGCATTACAGCTGGGGAAGAATGAAAGGTGCGGTCTGTTTATTTCTTTACTCTGGTTCTCGCTACCCAGCAGTCTGGTGTCACCTTTGCTTTTCTTGCAAAGAGCAGGAAAACTAGCGTGTTGTAAGAACAGCAAGGGGACAAGCACCAGATGATTAGTCCTTGATTGACTGAAGTACTGTCTCCATTTTGGACAAGAGATGAGCTGTATCAATGTTCTATTTCTTCACTAGTTACTACAGTATGTATTCTTCTTTTTCACAGTATCCCTTCACCTTGGCCATTATCTCAGTAAACTCTTGTTCCTGTTATGCCTCGCCTCAATAACCTGACCCAAAATCAACTTCTTCTAAGCTTTATGCCTTGATCGTCTCCATCCTACTTCTCCTGTCTCCCTACATCCTGATCCTCCAGCTGGGCAAACAGGGAGGCCAGCAGCATTTGGACAAGCCCTCCCCAAACACATTTCATTAAAATTATGTCACGTTACAGCCAAACTGATGCTTCTACAGTATGTTTAGTGTCTCCATGGAATGGAAATGACACGTACACTCTATGTTCAAAAGTACTGGGCCACAGATCGTTTAATTCAGGTGTTTTCATCCTCTTTGCTTTGGCTGTTTAGAATCAACAAACTAACCATGCAGGCTGCTTTTACTATTATTTACGAGACAAATTTGAAAATTTTCTTCTCATCTATAATAAATAGATATGAAAACAGTGACTGCATTGTGTATTTATCATCAGCTCAGACTGAACTCTGTAGTCTGCATCGTTCTAAATTCTGTGACTCGGTCTCAGTTTCCTGAAAATGAAAACGTTTACTCTTCATTACTGTAGCAACCAAAACATATCTGTATAAAGCTTTAGACACATAACACAATGATCAGTGATCAATTATTTATTTTGTTGTTATGTTTGTCACTGTTGGATGTCATGGTTCTGGGCTGTGTGCTCAGCATTTTGTGTTTAGTTCTGTTTTCACTGGGTTTTGTTATTTTCTAGTTTTGTTTTGGTCTTCCTTATTCATCTTAGTTCTGGCTTTATTTGAATGTTTTGGTGAAGATGAAGCTGAAATGGAACTAAATTAAAGTGACCTTTAAAACACAGCCTGCAGTCTGATTTTCTATCATGCTGAAATGTGGTCACACTGAGATTCAGTCATTACATGGTGTCAAGGAACATTGTGGAAGGTGCACTGTCTGCACAACGTCTGAGCCTTCACATATTAACTGCTCTCTTGTCACGGTGGGTTGGCACAGCAGGCAGCGCTGCACGTTTCATTTCTCAGAGTTTTACAGATTACACCCTCACCGATCCAACCCTGAAGAGCATTTGTGTCTCTGACCCAAATTCATCAGCGTCCTCTCACTCGCTGAACAAATGTGTGTAAACGGCTGCACTGCACACACCAACGAGCTTTAGCTCATTAGAAACCTGTCAGCTACTCACTTAAATGAACCACTGTGTGATGAATGATGGAGGACATGAATTTCTCTCAGGTCCACGAAAAACAAGAAAGCATTTGGCAGATGTGTGATAGCTGATTTATAAATAGTTCCCTTAATTAACAAATTTATCAGGAAAGGTTGTTTTTTTTAATTAGGAAAAAAAGCTTTTTTAATCCAACTAATTTTGTAAAAATATTTTTCAACACACCTGAATGTGAGAAACATGCAGACTAATAGAAACTTATATGGGGAAATAAACAAACAAACACATATCTGTACATATTTGTTTATATATTTAAGTTTTATAACTCACTTGTTTCAAGCACAGAAAAAAATGTATAATTTGAGAAATGCATAATCTGTGAATGCACTTTTATTTATGTAGTATATGTGTACTACACCTTCAGCATGCTGTGTTAGAGAGCTTTTTATTCTGCCAAGTTTCTTTGTAACAATAAATCACTGTTTCTATTTCCCATTTTCAAATCAAAAATATGAAGAAATGAAGGGTGACTCAGGGGTGTGGCAGTATAATAACATGGTAGCTGATCCTATGAAAGGATTGCTGTTCTAATAGAGTCATAGATTTAATGCTTTTGATTCTAATAATTGGGGCAGCGTCATTTAAAGCTACAGCAGTAGAGCAGTTTTAATTTTACTGTATTTTAGGTTTATCTGAGAGCCTCAAACACAAATCAACTCAACTGAATGCACAGCAGTGTTCACTTTACTGAAATGTGTCCTTTAAATGGCAGTCAAAGTTTTCTTAATCAAATCAGCCTCTGAGATTTGAATGTGATGCTTCATTCTGTCATGATTAATGAGACATTTTGCCCCTTTGGATGACAACTTTTTACAGTTTACAGTACATATTACTGTATATTCTTATTCTATTCCCCACCGCCCGCCCCCATCCCCGTTTGTACAGGGATTTCTCTAAAACAGCTTTGTTTAGAATTTTACAACACTTGTTTGCGTCATTGTTTTAATATTAAGATGTAACCACAGCAAAAGTAACACGTTAGGTGTCACTGTGAGGATGAGTGTCAGAGTGTTTTGAAACCTCGATACAATTCAAATGTTTCAGTGTTTCCCGAAGCCTCGCTGCATCCATCACCAGCTACAGCTGTGATGGCTCTTACATTTGAGCAGCTGAGGTAACCTGCATCACCTTTGTATCAGCTGCAAGCACCTAAAAACTAAAAAACCTTGTGCCTGTGAAATGAGGCAGAAAGAGCTCTGACACATAACGTGGTGCCCTTACATATGAAACACATGCTCAGCTTTTCTGTGGCTTGCTGCTGCGAAAATTTTTTTAGGTAAATATGTACATTACTGTACCTAATAAAGTGGCCATGTGTGCACACACTGACAGGTGTTTTCATTTGTGCTTTTGTGTTTGTCTCATTCAAACAATTCTCCACTCCAGGCTTACCATACATGTGGAAGTGGGAGAGATTTTAGAGGATTTTTGTGACATTTTTTAAATAATTCAGAAACTGTAAAAGTCACAGTTTTGGAGCTGAACCAGCCGCTCGATTTGATGCATGAACTCTGCCTCTATGACAAACATGAGGGAGAAAATGGGCCCAGAGTAAGAAAAGGGACAGCTGAGGGAAAATGTCCATTCAAAAGGAATGAGACTCTTTTTTTTTCTTCTTTTTTTTTGGTGCTAAATCATTAAATAATACGCGGCACTGTATAGAAGTCGAGTAATCAGGCTGAACTTTCTACGAAAAATGTTATGAGATGAGTCAGGTGAGAGAGTGGCATATCCTGCTCTGCAACAGTCTCACCCGTGAGGGTGTGTTTTCCACACATAAACACACCTGTGGTGAAAGAGCAGTAATACAGAGAAGTCTGAAAAGGCTCTTTATTCATTAAGAGCTTAAATCTCACACACATTCATACAAGGCCTTTAATACTACACTTTCCCTCTCTCACACACACACACACACACACACACACTCACTCACACTCTGCAGCTGTGTTGCTTTTTCTTCCTTCATAATGAGTCATCCTCTTTCAGCAAACGTGCCTCCTCCCTCCATCGTCTTTGTCACCTGATGCAGCCCTTCAGGTAAACTCTAGCAGCAGCTCCTTCCTCCTTCACACTGCTGCGGTCGCTTCGTTCTTCCTGCTGATCATTCAGTTATTAATGTAACACAAAGTGGACAGCTCGCTGCTCGCTCACCGACAAACCAGTGAGTCTCTAAAAGCTGCAGATTTGCCTGTTTGTGTTTTCATGTTTCAGCCTCCTCCTTCACATTCAGGCTGCAGCTGATCGTCTCCAGGAGCTGCTGATGGTTTGAATTCAGAGTGGAGGCAGATCAGAAAATCACTTTCAGAGTTTTCATGTTCAGTCCTTTCAAACTGCTTTAAAGTTAACATGTAAACATGTCAGGATTTCATGTTTGGACTCTTAAAGATCCAGCAGGTTATAAATGACAGAATGATGCTCAGATCAGATGAAAAGCATTAAAACCAGCTTTTAGATTTTTACTCTGCTTCTTCATTGGATTTATTTGGTTTGATCACAGCTGGGAGTTTTCTCATTACAGGAATTTAAAGAGCTTCTTCCTTCTTTGTTGTTGTCACAAGTTCTGATGCAGTCGTTTAAAACGAGTCTATCCTGTTACTTCCTCATTGGAAACGCTTTTGTACAGTGAACCATTTTCAGCTGATTCTTAGTTACAAACACAAAATGTGACAGTTCCTATAAAAAAAGACAGTCTGTGTTGTTTGTTATTGTTTACATCAGCTGGGCTTTTTTTTTTTTTACTGCAGTGACTGATGATGACATATTTGATGACTCTGATCAGAAATTTGATTCATTCCTGCCCAAAATTTACATGTTTATTCATTAAACCATGCTTATCTTCCCCTGGAAACTCCAGACAGCAGCTTGATGGACGATCACAATCTTGAAAGTTTAAATGGTTTTCAGATCTGTAAATGATACCTGCTGTTTGCTGCACTGTGTAAATGTTTTGCATGGTCCAGTTTTTCTTGTTGAGACACGCCTGCATTGACTGTGAGCAAAGCATGAACAGCTGCACAAACTGTTGTCATTGTTCGGGCTATACAAATATTTCCCTTTTTTTGACAAAATTATCATACGATACTTCACCCACCCATAAACACCTGCCTCCACTCCTGTTTAGCAGCAGCACAATGGTCAAACACACCACCAAATGGCAGCAGAGGAGGCCTAACACTACAACGCCTATAACCAGGAGGGTGAGACAAAGAAACAGCATCACAACAACCAGCAGATGGAGCTATACTGGTACCAGCAGCAGCAGCAGCAGCAGCAGCACCTTGATTAAACACACAACCAGAACACAGCAGAGGAGATGTAACACTTCAACTCCTATAACCAGGAGGGTGACACAAAGAAATAGCCTCACTACAACCAGCAGATGGAGCTATACTAGTACCACAACCACCAGCAGCAGCAGCAGCAGCAGCAGCAGCAGCAGCAGCAGCAGCACAGTGACCAAACACACCACAAGATGGCAGCAGAGGAGGAGGTATAACGCCACGACTCCTATAATCAGTAGGGCAAGACAAAGAAACAGCATCACTACAACCAGCAGATGGGGCTATACTTGTGGAGGAAGTAGCAGCAGCAGCAGCAGCAGTAGATCAGTGATCAAACACACCACCAGATGGCAGCAGAGGAGACTCAACTCTACAATTCCAACATCCAGTTATAGCTTCCACCGTGAATATCTGCAGGGTAGGACTCTTGGGCTTTCTTCCCTATTACAAAAGGTTCATAAGTATTGAAACCCAAGCATTAGCGGCACCGGGGGCTGCTACGGGGTGCTATAGCTCCCCCTGGAAAAGTCATAGCACCCCCAAGAAAATAGCTTGTGTCTGTGTGTGTTGGGAACTGAAAGAACAAATGATTCTTCATAGCACCCTCACCAAAATGCTTAGCCCCCCCGACACCTGCAGAAAAATCTTTGGCGCTGACACTGACCTGAAGATTTCAGCTGAATGTCCTTTACATATGAAAGCGTTCCCTTCTGGTTCTGCAGTGTGAGCTCTATTGGAAATAGCATTGTGAAAAATATTAATATTGGTGGCCATTTCTTGAAACTGGTATTTGATATAAATTTATTTTATTTGTCTTAAAAACGTACTCTAAGGTCTTCCTGTACAATTAGTTTGTCTTTTTGCCATTTATTAATCCCCTGTTGCCCAGCAAAGTTTCCCAGACTTCAGGACAGCGGTTCCCAAAGTCAGTAGTGCTGCGGCCCACTAAAAGACCTGGAAATCCCACCAGGGGGCCACAGCCCACACTTTGGGAACCATTGCTTTCAGATGTTGAAATCCAATCATCTGAGCCATTTCACAAACTTTTTCCATCCCACTATTTTAAATGTTTTTTGTTTTTTTTAATCAACACCTTTTTTTTTCCCTCATTATCTTTATGATTCATTATCTTTGCCATGTTTTGGGATAAATAAAGTATTTCTTATCTTGTGTTTTGGGCACCTTGTAATGCTAGCCTGTGCTAGCACTTGGTGTATTTGTGAGAGCTGTTCAGTGTTTTCCATTGTTGTCCTTTTGATAAAAAGAAATCTGATAAAAAGTGATCTGATCGACACTTTCAAAAGCAGCAGTACTTAAACGTGATGTCCTATTACGGGTTATCAGGTACAGTTTAATATATACAGACTGTCTGTCTCAAATGACAGGACCATATTTAAATCTGTTATCAGTAAACATTCAAATTTTCTGATTGTGCTGAAATTAAAAATAAACAAATAAAGCATGCCCTGGTGTAAGATGATTGTAGGATTCATTGATCTGAATCTGATCTTGCAGTGGAGAGACCCGACCTTCTACCTGCTGAAAATGTTGATTTCAGAAATCTGACTGCAGAGACACACTCACACTCACACACATTCAAAATACAGTAAAAATAACTTGTCTTCAGGTTAACAGGAAGAAATCTCCAGCAGAACCAGGCTCAGGGACCGATTGAGGCTGAGGGGCGGGAGACAGGACAAAAGACATGCTGTGGAAGGGAGACAGAGATTAATAATAGCTAATGATAATAAATAATGATTGATAATACAGAGTGAACTATAAACAGAGTAAATAAGGTGAATGAAAAGAAACAGTGCATTATTGGAACCCCACAGCAGCCTAGACCTATAGCTGTCATGTGTTTTGTTATATCCTAGTTAGTTTTTGGTTTTGATTATTCATCTTAATTTCCTGTCTTGTTAGTTATGGTTTAGTTCTTTTTGTTCGTGTCTCCCCTGCATCTCTGTCCTGTGTTTGTGTGTTTCCTGTTTTACTTTGATAGTCTTTTGTTCCTGGTGCTTTGTGTTTAGTTTTGCTTCCCCTTGTCTCGTCTGGTTAATTATGTTCAGCTTTGCCCCTCACCTGTTGCCTGTTTCCTGATTACCTAGTGTGTGTATATTTAAGTGCTCAGTCTGCACCTGTTCCTTGTTGCGTTGTTGTTTATGTACCTGCTGTGTGCCTCCCTGTTCCTTGTGGCCCTTTAGTTCCAGCGTCTGACCACCCCAGTTTATTTGTTTGCATAATCATCATTTTCAATAAACTACTTTAAGTTCAGTTCTTCGTCTGAGTCCTGCATTTGGGGTCCGACCTTTGCCTGCCAGCCACAGCACCATGCCAATAGCAGCATAACTAAGGGAGGGTTCAGGGTCTCCTGATCCAGCCCTTAAAAATAGAGAGGGTGTCTGTCTCCTGAATCCAACCTGGGAGCTGGTTCCACAGAAGAGGGGCCTGAAAGCTGAAGGCTCTGCCTCCCATATTTTAAAAGTGAATGCTACAGTCCTTATTTATATTACTCATTGGAGTTGCATTCAAATCAGTTTTGTGTATTTGATTTATCTATCTAGTGTTCAAACATTTAAATTAAAACGATGATGTTGCTGATGAAGTTTCATGAACTGTCATGAAGCTGCAGTGTAACACAGGAAGTGATGCTTTGCTTTCTGACAGCAACAATCTTGTGTGTGTTCTGCACTGATCCACAGTGATCTGCAGTTGTGAGTTCAGACCCTCAGGATTCATTTACAACTTTAACAGAACTTTAAATATTTTATTGTCAAGCTGAAACTGTGAATGTTGTATTTGTCAGCTGTGTTTGTACTAATGTTCTTTTAAATTGTTAATAAGAAGAAATTTAAATCTTTCCAAGGAGAAACTTGCTGCAGTTCACCTGTTAATTAACCTGTGACTCTCACTTATATCACCTCTGGTTAAAACTTGAAACTTCACTGGGATCTAAAAATGTCTGAAAGATTTGATTTCAGCTTACTGTTAAACTTATTTTTCCTATAGAACCACAATGAGATTAAAAAGCTTAAACCTTGAGGATTCATTGAGGTGAAGTCTGTTTTAGACTGTTTGCTAGAATCTGTTTTAGTTTCTTTTTTTACGCCACGTTTGTTTCTGTGTTTGTGTTTCGTGTGATGCTCGCAAAGACAAACACGAAGTTTGGTCCTGTGCAGTGTCTCACATGAAGTCTTTGTGCTGAATGTGTGTCGAGTGTGAAGGACACGAAGATCAGCTGCTCTCTGGTTTCCTGCTTCAAGAACAGGATCATGACATGAAACTCAGCTCTGCTACATGGAGATCAAACAAGGTCCCAGTGGACTGATCACATTCACTGAGTGACTGATTCCATCATTCAAACATTCACAGGTTGGATTTATGGAGGGAAAGATATATATGAACCAAACAACATCTGGATCACATCTGGAAAACACAATCCCTCCATGCTCCAACAGTCAGGAAAAACTTAGCAAATTTATTAAAGTTTAGCACCGAAGGAAATAATCAACACATTTATGTTCACAGAGTTGAAAAGTGTTTGATTTTGTTTTAAATACATGTTTATAATAGAAAAGTTTATAGAAAATATAAATAATGTGATTGTCATCACAGAATTCAACAAAAGCACAGCTACAAACAGTGTTTACATCACTCCAGTATACTGAGTTACATGTTTGATTTGGGTTAGTCTGAGTGCAGAAAGATTTGTAGTGTTGCTGCAATTAATCTAAACACACACACACACACACACACACACACACACACACACACACACACACACACACACACACACACACACACACACACACACACACACACACAGGAGCAGTTTTAGGATGAGGATGTTCACTTTGCACAAACTTTTAATGGTTTGTCTGTGCCAGGAACACGAAGCCGTTCAAATCCTGCATCTGTCAGGAGACAACAACGAGTTCAGATGAAGAACTGACAATAATATTCATGAAAACTCAGAATCTCAGAAATCAGACATACTTTTTTTTGTTCTTCTCCACAAGTAAACGCCAGGTGGAGCCAGTGCCAAGAGAAAAAATAAAAGTAACAGGCAAAGCTGAAGCACAATTTTCAGGTCTTTTTTTGCTCTTCTTTGTCCTGCATGAAGATAAAACATCCAGAGATTCACATGTGTTATAGAGGAGGAGCATCACAGCAGCAACAGCTTCACCTACTTTGGCAAGTAACACTAAAATAATCTCACACACATGCTGCACTTTTCACACAGCTACCAGTTAGAAACTGATTTAGATGAAAGTTTCTGGAGTTGTTCAAGGAGGGTGTTCAAGGAACAACTGAATACATTTTTAGTGTCAAAGGTCAAATGTAAAGGTCATCAAACATTTTAAAGCTCCCTAGCTCAAAACGTTTTGAGGCAAAATTCGTGAACGTTTGTGAAAATAATCTTTAGGTGTCCAAGAACACATGATTTTATTTCAGGGTCAAAGGTCAAGGTCATCAAAATGTTCCTAAAATTAAAAAAAAAAAAAGATCCTTTTCCCATCTGTGCCAAAATTTTTAAAATCATATATTAGGGAATTTTTCATCTATTGTGATGCAATTTGGTACTCTGCTTTAAAGCACAGTGGTGTGGTGGTTAGCTCTGCTGCCTCACAGTTAGAGTACCATCTGGGAGGCCTGGGTTCGATTCCACCTTGGCCTGCCCCCCCCCCCCCCCCCTCTCTCTCTGTGTGGGATGTGCATGTTCTCCCCGTGTCTGCGTGGGATTACTCCGGGTTCTCTAGTTTCCTCCCACAGTCCAAAGACATGCACTTACTGGGGTTAGGTTAATTGGCTACTCTAAATTGCCCGTGTTTTGTTAGTTATTACTCTCTATATTGTGCTTGTACAGAACGGACTCGGACAGCTCTGTTAAACGTGACGACCTCTCTTTATTTAACATTTTAACAACTTCCCCCTAGTCCACAAGAGGGTGCTACATCCAATCGGTACTGACCCCGTCACTACCATAACATCCCCCCTTTTGAGACCATTAATAATAATAACAACAATAGAATGGTTAGAATGGTACTTTCACTTATCAGTATGCACTCATTCCAGTGGAACCAAATGTTAAGTAATTTAGGGCGGTTATCTCACCATAAGCTCAGAACACCATTTCACTTATTTATTACTTTTTTTTTTTTTTTTTTTTTTTTTATTGTGAACTTATCCAGACTATGAAGGTGGGTTAGACTCCCCGATCCTTCAACTGAGTGAGGGGATTATTCTGCCCCGGGCTGGTCACTCAATTCCTCGAGAGTACCTTCTACCTAAGTCAAAGTCCTTAAGGTACCTCGGAGGGTTTCGCTCTCTTGTTGGATATCTTCTGGCAGTAGGTTGGCTGCCTGGTGGTACAGCAGACTGCTGAGCCACGCCTGAAACAGGGTCGATATTCTCAGGCATGACAGGACCTTGTTGTTCTGCAGGTTCAGATTCAGTCCCTTTAAGTGGAACAAGATGGCACCTGTTTTGACGTAGGAGCCCCCTAGGGGTCTCAATGAGGTAAGACCGGGGTGTATCTGCTCTGCCAGATATAGTCCCATTGTCTTTCATGTCTTTGATCCAAACTTGATCTCCCTGGTGGAGTCCAGTGAGGTCACGTGCTCTGTGTCTTTTGTTGAACCATTTCCACTGTTTCTCTCTCTCTTTCTTTTCTCTCTCTCTCAGTGCGGTGATGTTTGTCCAGGCTGGGTTAAGGCTGGATGGGAGGACAGGTAGTGTAGTTCGAAGTTTCCTTCCCATCAGGAGCTCTGCAGGGCTATGTCCATTGGCAAGCGGTGTGGCGCGATATGCCATGAGAGCAAGATAGGGATCTCCTTCTTTTTGTAGAAGGCTCTTTACTGTCCTCACGGCCCTTTCTGCCTCACCATTGCTCTGAGGAAACCTCGGGCTGGAGGTGGTGTGGAGAAAGCTCCACTCTGAAGCGAACCTCTGGAATTGCTCTGAGGAGAACTGAGGCCCATTGTCCGACCTAAGCTCTGCTGGAATGCCATGGCGTGCGAATATGGACTTTAGGTGTGCAATCACTGCTGCTGACGTGGTAGATGTCAACTTAGCAATTTCTATATACCTTGAAAAATAGTCCACTGCAACCAAATACTGGTTGCTATTCCAGTCGAAAAGATCTACGCCAACTAATTCCCATGGTCGTGCAGGAAACTCAGTTGGCATGAGTGTTTCTCTGTGTTGCTGTCTCAACTTTGCACATGACTCACACTCTGCTACTAGCTGTTGTAGTTGAGAGCTCAGTCCTGGCCACCATACTGACTGCTTTGCTCGTTCCCTTGACTTTGCGATGCCCTGATGACCTGTATGCAGCCGTGTTAGGATCTCATTTTGTAATACCTTTGGAATTACAATGCGCATACCTTTTAGCAGAAGTCCATTTTCTTCTGTCAGGTCTCCTGAATGCTGATGATACGGGAAGCATGAACCCGGAATTTTTTGTTTTTCCGGCCAGCCCTGTTTACAGTAGTGCTTGACTTGTTTTAGCGTTTCATCTTTGTCTTGCTGCTCTCTTATCTGTTGCAGTCTCTCCTCTGTTGCCGGGAGACATGAGATCACCTGATGTGCATACAAGTCTATTTCATCAGTCATTTTCTTGTCACAACCAGTCCTTTCTGGTGTTCTGGACAGCACGTCTGCAGTTGCTATGTTTTTCCCGGGGACATGTGAGATGGTGAAAGAGTATCTCATTAGTCTCATCCTCAGTCTCTGCACACGTGGTGGCAGTTCATCCAGGTTCTTTGAGCCCAAGAGTGGTACCAGTGGCTTGTGATCTGTCTCAACATGAAACTCAATACCAATAAGAAAATCAGAAAATCGTTCACATGCCCAGGTTATGGCTAATGCTTCTTTCTCAATCTGGGCATATCTTTGCTCTGTGGAGGTTAGTGCTCTTGAGGCAAATGCCACTGGCTTGGTTATGCCATCCTCCTGTTTCTGGAGCAGCACTGCTCCCAATCCATACGAAGATGCATCAGCCGACACCGTCGTTTGAGCTTTAGGGTTGTAGAGTGCCAAACTTGGTGGTTTGTTCAGTTCTGATTTAATACCATCAAACGCTGTCTGTTGAGCCTCGCTCCAGCACCACATGTTTTTAGTGCTGAGCAGTTCCCTCAACGGCTGTGTTTTCTCTGCTAGGTGGGGAAGGTATTTTCCTAGGTGATTAACCATTCCCAAGAATTGCCTTACTCCACTCACATCGGTGGGTGCTTCCATCTTGTTGACAGCGGTTACTTTTTCTGGGTCTGCTCTGACGCCTGCACTGTCAATGATTTGTCCCAGGAATTTGATGGAGGACTTTGCGAATTCACATTTTTCACTTTTTAATGTCACCCCTGCTTTTACAAGCTGTTCAAGGACTGCCACAAGTCGCTTGTCATGCTGGGTCTGTGTGTTGGCATACACCAAGATGTCATCCATTTGGCAGACAACTCCATCCAGTCCCTCCAGGAGCTGAGACATTCTTCTTTGAAAATGCTCTGGAGCTGAGGAGATGCCGAAGCAAAGTCTGTTGAAACAGTATCTTCCAAACGGTGTGATGAAGGTTGTCAGAAGAGCTGACTCCCTGGACAAAGGTATTTGCCAAAATCCTGAATTTGCATCAAGTTTTGAGAATATTTTTGCACCCTCTAGTTGTCCTAGGGTGTGCTCCACTGAAGGCAACATGTGTCGTTCTCTTTTAACAGATTTGTTCAGTTTGGTCAAATCCACACACACACGGACTTCTTCTCTGTTTGGTTTGGGTACTGGGACCATACCTGCACACCAATCAGTAGGCTGCTCCACTCTGGAGATTACTCCTAAATCTTCCATACGAGCTAGTTCCTTTTTTACTCTGGGTAACAGGGGAACCGGTACTCGTCTTGGAGTTGACAGGGCAAATGGTTTAGCATCTGCTTTGAGCTCAATTTTGTAGTCACCCTCCATCCTCCCTAAGCTACTGAATAGTTTGGGGAACTGCTGCTTCACTGCTTCCATTGATGTGAGTGACACTGCTTCTACTCTGGCCACCAACCCAAGAGCTACACTTGCTGTGCGGCTAAGTAGCCCTTGTATCAGATCCGCTACTACATACACGGGCTGTCTTGTAGTTTTGCTGGGAGTGCTCAGGTTAGCTGTGAACTTCCCTTTAACTTCTAGTGGGGACATACCTGCACCATACAATTTCAGGTTTGTGGGTTGCAGCTGCGGTCTTTGTGCTAGAGTGATGTATTCTTTTTCTGGCAGCACGGTTACGTCTGCTCCGGTGTCTATTTTGAGTAGACAGGCCTGATTGTTCACCTTTACTGTAGTAATCCAAGCATCATCTGGCGTGTCCGATGCCACCGAGCCCAGAAATGCCACTTCTTCATTGTCATCACGTGCTGCTTGTACTTCTCTCACTGCTCCCGATCTGCATACTCTTGCATAATGTCCTTTCTTTTTACACAGATTGCAGAGTACGCCCCTTGCTGGGCACTCATTTTTGCTGTGGGAGGGTGTCTTTCCACATCTGGTACACAGTCTTGTGCCCTGTTTCATCATTTTCCCCATGTTATCTGGCACCATTTTTGTTTTTTTGAACTGATTTGTTTTAGTGTTAACAATGTCCACATTGCATGGGTTTCCCTGCTTGAAATTGCTTTTAAGGAGATCCTGCTGTTTCTTAACAAGCTCGCTTTGTCGTATTCGAATCACTGCTTTTTCTAACGTGAGCTCGGCATCCATTTGCAGTTGCTCCGAGAGTCTCTTGTCTCTTATGCCCACAACGAGTCTGTCCCTTATCATTTCACTGTGCAGCGCCGCATAGCCACAATGTTCTGCCAAGGCATATAGGGATGTAATGAAACCATCCGCTGTCTCCCCCACTTCTTGTTGTCTTTGGTTAAACTTTGCACGTTCAAAGATAACATTTCTTCTAACAACAAAGTGTGCATCCAGTTTATGCTTGAGAGTGTGGTACTCACTCGCCTCCTCCTCGGTCAGGTTCAGTGAAGTTATCACGTCCTCTGCTTCGTCACCCACTGTGTATATCAGAGTGTTAACCTGGTTTTCTTCCGGCTGCAACTCGAGTCCCGACGCTATCCTGAATCGCTCAAAGCGTCTGATCCATTTCGGCCACTCTTCCGGCTTTGAGAAGTCAAACTTGGGCGGCGGTGATACTTGAAATGCTGCCGGTGCGGCTGCCATGTTGCTGATCGGGCTGCCAGCTAGCGCTTGCTGCTGTGTTAGCTTAGCTTCAAAAATTCCTTTCGGTCCCGGTATGCAGCGCGAGTTCTCTCTGGTGAGAAGGCCTCTTCTCTCCTGTGGCTCTCTTTCCCCTCAGAGAACTTCTGACACCATGTTTTGTTAGTTATTACTCTCTATATTGTGCTTGTACAGAACGGACTCGGACAGCTCTGTTAAACGTGACGACCTCTCTTTATTTAACATTTTAACAACTTCCCTCTAGTCCACAAGAGGGTGCTACATCCAATCGGTACTGACCCCGTCACTACCATAACAGCCCGTAGGTGTGGATGTGAGTGTGAATGGTTGTCTGTCTCTCTGTGTTGGCCCTGTGACAGGCTGGCGACCTGTTCAGGGTGTACCCTGCCTCTCAGCCTATGTCAGCTGGATAGGCTCCAGCCCCCCCGCGACCCTGAACAGGATAAGCGGAAGTGAATGGATGGATGGTTTAAACTATCACTGTTGATAATTCATTTTTAAAAAGCATGAAGAGTTAAACTCAGCAGCAGCTGCAGACAGAGTGAGTGTGGGTGTGTGAGAGAGCAAAAGTATAGTATTAAAAGCTCTGTATGAAGGTGTGTGAGATTTACACACTTTGATCAGTATGACTGGAAAAGTTCCACTACATTAATAAAGGTTTTTTTTTTCACTATTGTGTTGTCAGCAGTCTACAGTCTGACTTTATTCACTCATTACAACAGATAAATAAACTTCATAAACATCAAAGTAGGTTTATTTGTAGGCTTCTGTTTCTACACATTTCTTACAAAGTTTCTGTTCTGACTTACTGACTGTGGATGTTCCTTCTTCTGGCTGTACTGACTGAACTTTGATCTCGTCATTTTCGTGAATGTTTCTGTTGTCTTCCTGGAAACCAAAACATCTTGAGTTCATGTGCTTATCTGGTCTGACTGGTTGGACAGGAATGGAGTTCAGATGTGTCACATTACAACCGAACTACAGTGTGTGTCTTGTTTTAATGTTTTAAACTTTAGCTTATTTTCAAACCCCCTGGCCAAGTTTCATCTATCTTACAGAAGAGAGTTCTCTTTCTGTTTTCTTGACCCATCTTTTCTCAGCATTGTGTTCAACTGACAAATACAAAATCAATATTGTACATAAAAAATGTTCAATCTGGATTGAAGCTGACATGTGACTAACACAGAGACACCAAAAACAAACAACAAACAACTACAAGTACGTCAAAAAGAAACTGAAGTCTTACTTCTATTATAAATAAGTAATTTGGTGTACTTTAAGCTGATCTTATTTTGACTGGCTTCCCCTCATAAGCAACATTCTCTTGAATAGAATAGAATAGAATAGAATAGAATAGAATAGAATAGAATAGAATAGAATAGAAAAAGGAAATGTGTGAAACTGCTTTTCAAGCTTTCTGAGCCAACTGCAACTTGAACCTTTGCTGTACAGCTTTTTTCCCTGCTTGCATGTGTGCTCATTACTTTAACACTGGCCTTTATTATTATTATAACAGTGTATATATGAAGAAAGAAAGAAATTATTTTCACTGAAATCCAGTTGTCAAGTTTAAAGTCTAGACCTTAGTAGCGTTGCATGGAAATGAAACTATTGGTTAATGAAAGATAAACATATTCCACACATAAAAGTAAAAAAGTACTGCTCGAACTGATGTTTAAGCTTTTAATATGATTTTAGGTTGGTGCCTCTTTGTGAGTAATATTGTTTATTTCCCTAACTTTAAAGTGGTTTTATAATCAAAAACTTTCTAATAAACTAAATAACACTGGGGCTCATAGTGATTAATGTAGTCTACTGAAACTGCAGTTATAGAGTTTCACAGAGCGTTTCAGCTCACTGTCTAGACTCCCAGCTATAACTATAGTGCTCTGGTTCACACTATTATCAAATCTGTACAAGCTGTACATGGAAGCAAATCACCTTCAAATCATTTGTAAAATCTGAATAGAAATATGTGGTGTTTCATTTGAGATTTGGACAAATTCAGCAGATTTACATTCACATGAACACATTCAATTTTTATTTTAAGTCTGTTTTTAAATATGTGACTTCTTTCTGGTGTAATAATCATGATCAATTAAAGTTTTGAGTCAACTTGCTGCCTTAAGCTTTTCAATACATTTCAAAGGACAATACCTATCTAAATGAAGCAGGAAGTGAAATCCTGTGACTGAACAAGGAAATACTGACGACTGAACTTAACTCAGAGTATGGAACTAAACTCTAAAGAACAAAGAACCAAGAACAGGCCCAAACAGCAAAATACATCAAGAACAGTAGAACCAAAACCAAAAGCACACTGTAAAAAGGGATTTGGGGTTTTAGTCAGCTGGACTCATGTATTTATGCTGAGTGAACTCAGTGCCCATTACAACTAACGAAGATGAGTTACAACAACTTCAACTTGAAAAAATACGTAAAAACTCAAAATAATCTGTTCAGTTAACTAAAGAAATCGCGTTAGGATTCGTATTTTATGTAATACGCATGCGCCCTTAGTATGACGTCATGGTCACATGATGCTCACAGTCGCGGGTCACATTTGAAATTTAGCGAAGAACCTGGCAGCCATGTTGGTTAAGAAGTGGACAGTACGTTATCAAGTATTTCTAGCTTTTTTATTCCGAAGCATTAAACATCCATACTCTGCCTCAGTCAGTCTCCACAACTTTTAATTAATATTTCATGTTTAGTTCGTTGTGGCTTTAGGCAGTACAAGTTTGCTTGCTGGTTAGCTAGCTTGCAAAACCTGTTGACTTAACGTTAGATTTGATTAAATCTGCGGTTAGTTTTGGTGAGCGGATATAGTCTTTATTCTAAACATTTCTCTTCTTGATATTTAGCTGTCTCGGATGAATGCACAAACCGTTGCAGCTCCACCTCCCTCTGCAGAAAGGGTTTCTGCATTTTGCACTGAACAAACAAAAACTGCTGTCGGTGATTTGACGAGAACGCGCGCACATGCACACGCCTGTCTGTACTGATGACTGAAGTTCTGTAATGTTCAAGTTCAAGTTCAAGTGTACTTTATTGTCAAAAATCTGTGTAACAGGGTTAGCACAGAAGTTCGAAATTGCGTTTGACCAGTCTCCAATGTGCAAGTTTAAAAACAATTAAATAGGACATTCACAATAATCTCACTTTACATACACACACACACACACATGCACACATACACACATACACAGCTAACCTACCCGTACATGAATTACCATTCTTACTCTGACATATTCATTCACAGCATAAACACAGACAATACACACTTACATATGCGCAGTCATTCGAACACTAACATACTGATAAGACATGTGCAATACAATACAACACAATACTCTCACTCATTCACACTCTTCATTCACTCACTCACTCCCTCACTCACTTCACTCGCACACACACACAACACACACACACAGTGTGTAATAAGTATACTGACATGACACGCAACCACACACCCCCCACCTCACACACACACACACACACACACACACACACACACACACACACACACACACACACACACACACACACACATAGCAGCAGCAGAAGTACAATCAGTGGTCCTAGAAGTAAAGTGAAAAAGTGTACATCTGAATACAAGGTGCAAGAGTAAAATGCCAAGTGGCATGGAATGTTCAAGTGTCTTTCCTCAGTGTGTTCATGAGTCTAATTGCTTGAGGAAAGAAGCTGTTACTCATTCTGCTTGTGCGTGACCGCAGGTTGCGGTACCGCTTCCCTGATGGTAGAAGGGAGAACAGTCTGTGTGCTGGATGAGTAGTGTCTTTGATGATGTTCATTGCCCTCTTGGAACAGTGTGAAGTGTACAGTTCCTGGATGGCTGGTAGGGGTGACCTAATGATCTTTTCTGCTGTCCTCACCACCCTCTGTAGCGCCTTTTTGTCTGCAGCTAGGCAGCTGCCGTGCCAAACAGAGACGCTGCTGGTCAAGATGCTCTCAATAGCACCTCTGTAGAAGGTGGTGAGAGCAGAGATAGGGAGGTCAGCTCTTCTCATCCTTCTCAGGAAGTGGAGTCGTGTCTGCGCCTTCTTGACCAGCGCAGTGGTGTTGGTAGTCCATGAGAGGTCATCTGTGATGTGCACTCCCAGGAACTTTGTGCTTTTCACAGACTCTACTGCACTGCCATTGGTGTGTGTTGTTTTTTTCTTCCTGAAGTCCACTGTAATTTCCTTTGTTTTGTTTACGTTGAGAAGCAGGTTGTTCTTCTCACACCAGGCGATGAGTTGCTGTACCTCCTCCCTGTACGCTGAGTCATCATTGTCTTTGATGAGGCCCACCACTGTTGTGTCATCTGCAAATTTGATGACGTGATTCGTTTCAAATCTGGCACAGCAGTCGTAGGTCATCGGCGTGAACAGCAGGGGGGAGAGCACACATCCTTGCGGCACCCCGGTGTTAATGATGGTGGTCGCTGAGGAGTTGTTTCCAACTCTGACTGTCTGCGGTCTGTTTGTTAGAAAGTCCAGCAGCCAGTTGCACAGTGAAGTGCTGATGCCTATTTTACTCATCTTGTTCACCAGATGTTGGGGGATGACGGTGTTGAACGCAGAGCTGAAGTCAATGAACAGCATCCACACATGGCTGTTTTTGTTCTCCAGATGAGCCAAGCAGAGGTGGATTGCTGTTGCTATGGTGTCATCGGTGGAGCGCTTGGGGCGGTAGGCGAATTGGTAAGGGTCCAGAGTGGGGGGGAGGGTGGATGTCAGGTGGGCCTTTATCAGTCTCTCAAAGCATTTCATCATAATAATGTGATAATAATTCATAATGTGATGTTAAAATTATATTAGTGTGCATGCTGTAAAGGTTGCTGCATGTCTTTTAGAATGGGCCCATCATCATCATCATCATCATCTTAACGTCCTCTCCTCCTCCTGTCTGCTGTCAGCGCCAGGAGGAGGAGTTTGGTTTTCTCCATCATGGCTTTGAAACTTAAATTCAGTTCTGTGAGATACAGAAATTGGGTGACACTGTATATAACCACGGTTAATAACACACACACACACACGTAGGGTGTAGGGTTGAGAGGCTGCGTGCAGAGTCACGCGGCCACTTGCATCTCCTTTTTAATTGCACTATAGACATTATAATTCACAACACATGCACACATACTACACGATACATATAGGACCTTTGGGGCAGGCATGTTACACAGAGGTTGATGAGGGGCGGCCGCTGAGGTGGCCCCATTCAGATCCTCATTTCTGTCTGTCCCCAAATTTTATTTGCATTTTAGACATGGAGGGTTTTTGGGGGGGCAGTGTGGGCGAGCACTGACGTCCAGCAGTTGGTGCTTGTGGCACAACTGCCCCCTCAATTTTAACTGCACCTCAATTTTAATTAGTGCTGCCAAAATCAAATTATGGCAGCACTAATTACTGGTTCAAAGAAGGTGCTAATTATTGAATTGTTTCAATGTAAAAAAATAATACATTAGCTAAAGTTTGTGTTTTAAGTTATCAAAGTGTTACAGTGTTACAGATTGTTTGATCATCTCTTTCTCTTTTTTAGAAGCCAAGCTGCAGTCAACACACAGAAGCAAAAGGTATTGCTAAATTTTAATGTATTTGATTTTTCTATTCATTCATATTAATTTTGCTACAGTTAAATCATCATTAAAATCAGTTCACTTAACATTATTAATTTTCTTTCTGTTTTTGCAGTGTTATCAGTTGTCATTCAGTGTAGTTTCTAATAAACTGAAGTGTCTCCATATCTAAATACATTAAAACCTGGAAAACAGTTTTTTTTTCTTCTTAGTAAAAAATGATTTTACGCTTCAATGCAGGCTGTGCAGTGCAGTCAATGAGGTGGTCTTGCAAGTGTTGTATTTAGAGTACTTTGACTGGGTGAGGACTATTTGGTAATTATGCATTTTTTGAATGTTTGCTAGACATCTTGCTGTAATGTCACCTAACATGGACTAAAATGAAAATATTGTACTAAAATTATGTAATGTCACCTCTTCATATAGGTCCTCATGTAATTCACAAGGCTGATGGACCTCAGTTCATTCTATGAGCATCTGGACAGCTGTCTATTCAGTGGTTCAGGTCAAATGAGGGGGTTAAAGAAATTACATCCATACTGGAACGTCTTCACAAGGATGTGAGTACATTTCTTTACTTTGAAATTGTTTCAGTGCAATAGAGACTTGAGACTACAGACTTGCCAGTATACTCAGTGTTTGTCACAAGCACAGATAAATGGGGAGGATTGCATCAGGAAGAATATCCGGTGTAAAATCTTTGCCAAATCATACTTGTAGATCAGCAAGAATGAGAATTCTATACAGCATCAGCTGGGGTTGTCTTATGCAGAGCTGTAGCAGCTACAGATAAAGCTGATGAGCCATACCATGAAGATACAGGAAAGAGTTGTTGATGAGAGGTGACGGTCAGTGAGCAGAAGGATGGGTTCATGCAGAAAATGAGCGCAACAGTAGAAAGCCAGTAGAAGAGTGAAGGAGGAGGTTTACAAGATGGTAGTGAGACCTGCTGTGATATGTGGTTTGGAGACGGTGGTTCTGGCAAAAAGACAGGAGGCAGAGTTGAAAATGTTCAGCTCTCCATTGGGAGTGACCAGGATGTAGAGGATCAGAAATAGTGACATCAGAGGGAAACAACTTAGTCTCCAAACTGCTTAAACTGAGCAGATTAGAGAGGCAAGGCTGAGATGGTTTGGACATATGCAGATAAGGAATAGTGGATATACTGGACAAAGGAAGCTGAAGATGGAGCTGCAAGGCAGGAGGAAGACCTCAGAAGACTCATGGAATGAGGACATGCAGAGGGTTGGCATGGCAGACGAGGATGCTCGGGATAGGGTGGGATGGAGGCAGATGATCCACTGTGGTGACCACTAAACGAAGCAGCTGAAAGAAGGAGAATGTATCAATAGGGATAAGGCAGGAGGAGGAAAGATGGAAATGAAAGAAGTGAAGCAGATGGGAATTAGGAGAGCGGGTGAACCTAAATACTAAAAAGGTAGATTTATTGTTGCCAAGTCCCTTCTCTGATCTCCATCCATCCATCCATTCGCTTCCGCACAGCCTGTTAAGGGTCGCGGGGGGGCTGGAGCCTATCCCAGCTGTCATAGGGCGAGAGGCAGGGTACACCCTGAACAGGTCGCCAGCCTGTTGCAGGGCCAACACAGAGGGACAGACGACCTTTCACACTCACATTCATGCTCTCATTCACACCTATGGGCAATTTAGATTAGCCAATTAACCTAACCCCAGTAAGTGCATGTCTTTGGAATGTGGGAGGAAACCGGAGTACCCGGAGGAAACCCAAGCAAGCACGGGGAGCCCTTCTCTGATCTACTTGTCTTAATCATGTAATGCTTCCTTGATTTATTTTTTCTTTTACATTTATTATTAGTTTGTATATAAAAATATTTTTTATTAAATAAATATTGTCTTGTAAAATTCAAGCATCAGAGTGTGGAACCAAAATGTGTACTTGAAATCACTTGTGGACTGATGGGCTCATATAATTCTGATGGCAGCTGTATGCTCTGTTGGCAGGCATAGAATCAAAGACAGTTGGGCAGCAGCATTGCAGGACCTACCAGGGTACATGAGGAAGAATCCTGCATTCCTGAAGATGTGTGAGGTAAGAGTTTATCATTTAAAATCAGACAAAAAACAAAACTAGTTCACAGTGAGCAGGGTAACACTTGTGCCCCCTGGATGCTGAATGATATGACAAAGGATTACATAAGCACTGACACCTTTGTTTTGTTTTTCATGAAGCCTACAGATCCTGAAGACAACATCAAGGGAATGATCACTGGAATATTTTATTGGTTGAAGATGAGAGGGAACCTCTTCCAGCTTCCTACAACGATGTCGACATTGTAATCGAGGAAAAACTCGTCATACGTCACCTGCGTGATGCCCCCAATGCTTTTGTGAACCTGATGGGACTGCTGAACATTCTGAACCTTGAATGTCCAAAAGACTTGAAGTACACTTTTGAGGTAATCCAGCACCTTTTTATGGGAGTGACTTTTGACTTGTGTACTGCAGGAGTCCACTCTGAAGAGTAAATTGCTCAGGGATGGGAAGATGTTTCTGCACTTGTCGTAAAGTTACTGTACTCGTGATGTTGTCCTTTGGTGCCAACATCACTGAAGAGCTTTATAAATCTACTGCTACTACATACTGCAGTTTATTTTATATTCTGTGTGCTCTCAGGAATAACTGTCTTTGAGACACTTGAATTTAAGAATTTTGAGTCTCTTCTTGACATTAATGCAATAAAATTCTTGACTGAAATACATCTTGAGATATTTTTGTGTGCATTATGATTATGTTTAAGGTGGATTTGTTCATTGTTGAGTTATAGTAGTTTTGTAGGTATTAGTTTTCTCATTGAAACAAGCTTTTCCAAAACGTAAACTGTAAAAACGAATTTGTTGACTCAACTTGACTCAGTCACGTAAACTTGTTGCTTTGACTCAGTTAAGTTTTGAAAATGTAAAGCTTCAAGTGAACGACACTGAAATAAATGAGTTGATCCAACATGCTGTTTGTTGACTTAACTTTTCATATAAATTAATTTGGACTAAAAATGATTAGTTAGTTGAACTAAAAGCATGTAATCTGAACTCAGATTACATGCTTTTAGTTCAACTAACTAATCATTTTTAATCCAAATTACTTAACTTTTTATATAAAGTCAACAAACTGCATGTTGGATCAACTCAATTATTTAAGTGTAGTTTACTTGAAGCTTTACATTTTCAAAACTTAACTGAGTCAAAGCAACAAGTTTACTTGACTGAGTCAACAAATTCGTTTTTACAGTGCAGGAACTGAGGGAAAGGAAAGCATGAATCAAATAACAAGGCGACCTAAGAAGAACCAGAAAATATTCAGAATAAAACAAAACTAGAAGGTCCATAAACGCAAGACACTCGGTCAAGAAGCCAGGACCATAACACAATAACGTGCTGTAACACAGTCACATCTTTTAACAGCTGTTGGTGCCTAGATAGTTAAACATTAAGTCATCTCTCTCTTTGGAAAAGGGTTTATTATCTGAGGTTAGTGAAAACTTATTCTTGGAATAATTCTCAGGTAGCCTGCAGTGTTTACAGCAAACAGGCTTGGCTTGGGTGAAAATAGCTGTGTCCATCATATTGTACACCTGCTCTTTGTTTTGTCAGTTTAAAACACAAGACAGTCGGCTGCAGTGTGAATGAAGAGGAAACAGTATCAGTATGTTTTTAAACTAACTCTCTTTAGTCTGATATGAATTGTGTTTCTCATGTGGCAGGAGTGGAGAGTAGAAGATGAGATGGAAATGTTTGCTTATGCTGAAAGTTGAAGTATTAGAGTTTCCATTTTATATCTTGATATACTGTTTTGTTATCTTGTGGTCAGTTATTTAATTAATTATATAGATGCATAAAATTCAGCTGCTGTTAACCATGAAGTTGAATAATTACTAATGACCTTTATTACAGATATCTGTATTTTTTCCATTCTGAATGGATAAAATACGGTCTAATCAATGCTGCTGGTCTTCTCTGTGAAAAGTGGCTCTAACTAACAGTTCCTGCCACATTTGGGTCAAACAGAGACATGAATCCAGCAAAATTACATGATTCCTTTAAAAATGGAGTTTGAGGGTTCATGATGAAAAATCAGTGAATACTTTACAATAGTTTATTTGCATTTGTCCACTTGTCTGCTGTAGAAAAAAGTTCACACAGAAGGCGTTATTAGTTGGCTATGTACCACAGACCTTCAAGGTGGCTGTAATTAAACCTCTGCTTAAAAAGCCATCACTTGACCCAGCTGTCTTAGCTAATTATAGGCCAATCTCCAACCTTCCTTTTCTCTCAAAGATTCTTGAAAGAGTAGTTGTAAAACAGCTAACTGATCATCTGCAGAGGAACGGTTTATTTGAAGAGTTTCAGTCAGGTTTCAGAATTCATCACAGTACAGAAACAGCATTAGTGAAGGTTACAAATGATCTTCTTACAGCCTCTGACAGTGGACTCATCTCTGTTCTTGTCCTGTTGGACCTCAGTGCAGCTTTTGATACTGTTGACCATAACATTTTATTACAGAGATTAGAGCTTGCTATAGGTATTAAAGGTACTGCACTGCAGTGGTTTGAATCATATTTATCTAATAGACTCCAATTTGTTCATGTAAATGGGGAGTCTTCTTCACACACTAAGGTTAATTATGGAGTTCCACAGGGTTCTGTGCTAGGACCAATTTTATTTACATTATACATGCTTCCCTTAGGCAGTATTATTAGAAAGCACTGCATCAATTTTCATTGTTATGCAGATGATACTCAGCTTTACCTATCAATGAAGCCAGATGACACACATCAATTAGTTAAACTGCAGGAATGTCTTAAAGACATTAAGGCCTGGATAACCTCTAATTTCCTGCTTCTAAATTCAGATAAAACTGAAATTCTTGTTCTCGGCCCCACAAATCTTAGAAACATGGTGTCTAACCAGATACTTACTCTGGATGGCATTACTTTGGCCTCCAGTAACACTGTGAGAAATCTTGGAGTCATTTTCGACCAGGATTTGTCCTTCAATGCACATATTAAACAAATATGTAGGACCGCTTTTTTGCATTTGCGCAATATTTCTAAAATTAGAAACATCCTTTCTCAGAGTGATGCTGAAAAGCTAATTCATGCATTTATTACTTCTAGGCTGGACTATTGTAATTCATTATTATCAGGCTGTCCTAAAAGCTCCCTGAAAAGCCTTTAGCTGATCCAAAATGCTGCAGCTAGAGTACTGACAGGGACTAGAAAGAGAAAGCATATTTCTCCCATATTGGCTTCTCTTCTTTGGCTCCCTGTTAAATCTAGAATAGAATTTAAAATCCTTCTCCTCACATACAAGGTCTTGAATAATCAGGCCCCATCTTATCTCAAAGACCTCATAGTACCATATCACCCCAATAGAGCACTTCGCTCTCAGACTGCTGGCTTACTTGTGGTTCCTAGGATACTTAAGAGTAGAATGGGAGGCAGAGCCTTCAGCTTTCAGGCCCCTCTTCTGTGGAACCAGCTTCCAGCTTGGATTCGGGAGACAGACACCCTCTCTATTTTTAAGATTAGGCTTAAAACTTTCCTTTATGATAAAGCTTATAGTTAGGGCTGGATCAGGTGACCCTGAACCAGCCCTTAGTTATGCTGCTATAGGCCTTGTCTGCTGGGGGGTTCACATAATGCACTGTTTCTCATTCACCTTATTTACTTTGTTTATACTCCACTCTGCATTTAATCATTAATTGATATTAATCTCTGGCTCTCTTCCACAGCATGTCTTTTTTTTCTCTCCCCTCAGCCCAACCGGTCACAGCAGATGACTGCCCCTCCCTGAGCCTGGTTCTGCTGGAGGTTTCTTCCTGTTAAAAGGGAGTTTTTCCTTTCCACTGTCGCCAAGTGCTGCTCATAGGGGGTCGTTTTGACTGTTGGGTTTTCTCTGTATTATTGTAGGGTCTTTACCTACAATACAAAGCACCTTGAGGCGACAGTTTGTTGTGATTTGGCGCTATATAAATAAAATTGAATTGAATTGAATTGAATTGAATTGAATTGTACAAGTCTAGTTTTATTTATATATTCAACCATCTGACCCCAGAGAGACAAACGTTTGATGTGAATCAATATGAAAAGTTTTGGCCAGAGAGAGAGAGAGAGGGGAGATTCAAATCAGCCAATCAGATGATAATATTCAAATGAATCACCTCACCTGCTGTCACCGGCATACCTGTATAGAGGAGAAGCTGCTGAGCTACCATGGTGATAACACTGCTTTCAGCAAACTGCCTGTCAGACAGGATTGGCACTGCTCTCACAAAAATGGCTTTTGAATCCAAACCTCATATTCCATCAGCCTGCTTTAAAAATGTCAGTGTCGCAAGAAGATGAGCTACATATCAGTATTTCAGTATTTATTTATTTTGGAGGGGGGGTAAAAAAAAAAAAAAAGGAGTTTGTTTTTTTTTCTCCAAAAAATAAAAACTGTGACATCAGTCAGTGGAGCATGATGGCTGCTCCTCTCTCACTCAAATATGTCCAGTCCAAAAAGCATACAGTGTATCACAAAAGTGAGTACACCCCTCACATGTCTGCATATATTTAAGTATATCTTTTCATGGGACAACCCTGTTAAAATGACACTTTGACACAATGAAAAGTAGTCTGTGTGCAGCTTATATAACAGTCTTCATGTAGAGCAACAATTCATCTTTTTAGATCCTCAGAGAGTTCTTTGCCCTGAGGTGCCATGTTAGAACTTTCAGTGACCACTATGAGAGAGAGAGCTGCACTACAAAACTGAACACACCTGCTCCCTATGCACACCTGAGACCTAGTAACACTAACGAGTCACATGACATTTTGGAGGGGAAATGACAAGCAGTGCTCAACTTGGATATTTACGGGTGTAGTCTCTTAGGGGTGTACTCACTTTTGTTACCACTGGTTTAGACATTAATGGCTGTATATTGAGTTATTTTGAGGGAAGAATACTTTTCATTGTGTCAAAGTGTCATTTAGTCAGTGTTGTCCCATGAAAAGATATACTTAAATATCTGCAGAAATGTGAGGGGTGTACTCACTTTTGTGATACACTTTACATGTGTTGGCTGTGAGGAGGACCTTGTTGGATTTTAAAGGTTAAACGATGCCTCTGGAGTGTGTTGTGACTTGCCAAACATGCAAAACGGGGAGAGATTTTTCTTTTCAACAAATGTTTTAATAACCTGCTGATGGTACAACATTCATAAAAAAACTGTCTAAACCTTATTAATATATTAGCACATTCATACAGTGCTTTTAATGTTTTACTTCCCTCTCACACACTCACACTGCTGCTTTGTCTGCAGCTGCTGTGTTGCTTTCAGTGTAAATTCTGTGTTTGACTCTTTATACTTTTTAAACATATATTTTTTTTCTTCCTTCATAATTGCAGCAGATCTTCTTTTAGTAAACTTGTCATTTAGTAAACAAACCCCTCCCTCCTCCCACTGTTCTTTCACGTGGTTTTCTGATGCAATCCTCCAGTAAGTTCACAGCAGCTCCTTCCTCCTCTGTGTCATTCACGTGATGCACTCACTTCGTTCTTCAGCAGATCGTTAAGTTATTAATGTTACATAAAGTGGACAGCTCGCTCGCCTACAAACCAGTAAGTCTCTAAATTTACTTTCAGAGTTTTCATGTTCAGTCCTTTCAAACTGCTTTAATGTTAACATGTAAACTCTGCCAGGATTTCATGTTTGCACTTCTTAAAGATCCAGCAGGTTAGAAATGACAGAATGATGCTCAGATCAGATGAAGCGCATAAAAAAACAATTTTTAGATTTTTACTCGGATTCTTCCTCGGTTTTGTTTGAATTGATCACAGCTGTGAGGTCGATCCAAAGGAAGTGTGCAGTGTTCAGGCAATAGTGCAGCAGTTCTGTTCTTTAACCTTTGAAATAAATAAAAAATAGCTTTCAGTGTTTGTCAGTATTTAAACTGCAGTCTTGCTTCCTCTGGATGTTTATTTGGCTCTGAGAGATGAATTTATACAAACACTTCTGTCCTGAACTGAAAAACTCTGAACTTCCTCCTTCTTTGTTATTGTCATGAGTTCTTGCTCAGTCGTAAAAACGAGTTGATCCTGTTCTTCCTGATTGGAAACATTTTTGTTCAGTGAATCATTTTCACCTGATTCTTAATTACAGACACAAAATGTGACTCCTCTTATAAAAAACAGAAAAAAGAAAATCTGTGCTGTTTGTTATTGTTTACATCAGCTGGGCTTCTTTAACTGTTTGTTTACATATGACCGATGATGACACGTTTACTCAGCATCGACGCTGACGCTTCGATCGTCCTTAGAGTTTTCATATATTTTTATCTTCACCTGAGAAATCACCTGCCTTCTTCTAATTACTGATATGGCAGAGTGACACATTAAAGAAGTAGAGCTATAAAATCACATTTTGGTGTAGTGTAGTGGTTAGAGCCACTACACCATGGAGCAGGATTTTGGCTTATCCAGGTAACTTAGGGGTTAACTCTGGGTTTTCTGTACAAAGGTGGCTCACTTCTTATGGGGGCAAATTGCCATGGCAACTTATGTTATGAATCAAACCGGCTTTGACGCAGGTTAGATTCCAGATTGGAGATCAGGTATAAAATCACCGCCCACAGACAAATCAGTTCTCCAGGAAACAGCAACACTTTCATGTGAACGCACGGGGGAAACCCTGAGTTAATTTACCAAGTAGATCACCAACTTCATGTGACTGTTAGTCCTGGGTCAGCTGAACTCACTTTGTATTATAGGTCCTCGGTGGACACAGGGTCTTTTGCAAACAAAAGCAGTGCTGAAAGAAGCAGATCAAGTTATAATATAACAATCAAATCTCTCAGATTAGAGGATTTGACGCTTTCCTGTATCTCAAAGGACAGAAACGCTTTGATTAAAACAAAAACAGCTTGTAAACCTCACAGTGAAATTTCACAGATCATTTAATCAATAAATAGAGATCATAAATGGAAATAATGTTTTGCTACGAAAACATTATATGAACAATATGTTTTTCTTTTCCAGGTCAGCGTCAGACTCTAATGCATCCGGTGAACTCAGCAGGAAAACTTCATCCTCACATGTTTGATCGCTTTCATGGAGAGGAACGCATGTGCCCTGGATACACCTAGCAGAGAGCGCAGATCCGTGAACAGGTAGGACAGGGGGTTCAAACTCAGCTCATCACAAGCTGCTAACATTCACTGAGGAAATATCAAACAAAGCACTGCAATGTGATTTTAATACGTGTTTTTAAATCTAATAGTTATCATTAGATTTTTAATAGCAGTAAGAAGAACAAAATATACAAACTAACTGTATTTTATTCATCAATCTAATTTAACTTCTTTCTGTCCTGATTGGCTGCTCAGAAACTGTGGTTAAAAGTTTTCTGTGTGGGATAATCACGCACTTGTTAAAAAGATAACACAAAGACAACATGTGTCTTTGTTCTAATTTTATTCTCCTAATTGAAATCATTTTCCTCTAATCAAACTGTTTTGTCACAGGGAAATGATGATCCGGATCCTTCTGCTCCTCAGCCTGACTTTAATTGACTGTGAGTTTCCACACTTCAGTCATTTTAACCTCTGATGAATAAAATAAACCCACAATCAGCAGGTTTTGTTTTGAAAACGCTACACTCCTGTGCTTTGTGTTCCTCCTCTACAGGTACATTTGTTGAGGAAAGGACTCTGACCTATGAGGCAGAGGAGGACGACAACATCACCATCAGATGGGACATTCAGATCCAAACTGATGCAGCTCTCACCATCATGAAGTGTGTTTTCCTCTCAGATGTCACAGAGATTCTGTATGAAATGATCAGAGGAGTCGAGGACTCAGAGTCTCAGCATGAGCAGTTTGATGGACGTGTTCAGATCGACAGAGACGCTCTGAGAGGAGGAGAAATCAGACTTCATCTGTCCAGAGTCACAGTCAAAGACTCTGGAAACTACAGCTGTGATCTGGCCACTAAATATAACAGGATCCTGGGAAGATGGGAGCTCGAGAACTCAGGTGAGTTTAGCTGGCAGTTTTTCTCCATTTCACTGAAAGTCAGCAGAGCTCCGAGTGCTGCTGCAGTGTGCTGTGACACTCACACTGATTTCCTCCACAGAGTATTTTGCCTTGAAAGTTGTGACCAAAAGTGAAGTGACCCCCAAAACTACAAACTCTGGACTGACAGCAGCTGAAGATGATCAAGGTGAGTCGTTACCTGCTCACTCATTAATGATGTGACTAATAGGGCGCTCAGTAGAGCGCGTAACTCGACCACCGCACATTTTCTGTGCTGATGCAACGCTGCGATAGATATCACCCAATGTTGTTGTACTCTGTCATAAATGCCTGGATCACAAAGAGTAGAAACTGATTTTACTGGATTCTAAAAACTGTAAAATATGATTATTTTAATTTTATTTTTTTAAAATGATATTCATATGAACAGATAATGGCATGTATGGTCTAGATATATTTTATGTTTATGCACCCTAATAGCTTCCTCAAAACAAAATAAAAAAATCAAAACGAAGAAAATAAAACGCTAAATGAGAAAAGAAAAAAATACTGTTGAGATGTGAATTGATTGTAGTTTGTGCATTTGTAGTTAATTTTGCATTATTGTGAGTATTTTAGTTTAAAATGGAAAAGAATGAATTATCAACAGTAATTGTTTATACCAGAGTACCAAACTGCATCATGATGGGTGCAAAACTTCAGAGATTATGAATTTTAAAAATGTATGTTTTTGGGCACTTAAAGAATGTTTCCACAAAGTTTCATAAATTTTGGTTCTAATCTTGTGATCTATCTGATTTTTAAAATGAAGTTTTTTTTGGTGACCTTGTATCAATTCCAGAAATTTTAATCAAAATCTGTTCATGATTGTCCAATTTATCCTGATAACATACAGACAGACTGAAAATGTAACAAAAGCAGAATAAAAGTGAGCGTATAGCGCCACCATCGGACGGGCGGGCTCATTTACACTTTCTGTTAGCTGAGTGTGAAAAACGCAGCATTTGTGTGAGATTATTTTAGTTTTACTTCCCAAAGCTGTTGCTGCTGTGATGCTCCTCCTCTATAACACATGTATATATCTGGATTTTGTATCTTCATGCAGGACAAAGAGCAAAAGAAGACCTGAAAATTGTGCTTCAGCTTTGCATGTTGGCCACTTTAATCATTCTCATGGCACTGGGAGCTTCAGGCAGCAATTACTCGTGGAGAACAACAAAAAAAAGTGTGTTTGATTCTTAAATGAGTTTTCATGAATATTGTTGTGTCAGTTCTCCACCTGAACTCATCGTTGCCCTCTGACAGATCCAGATCCAGCTCATGAGCTCGAGCTCCTGGCAGAGACGGGCCATGAGGAGGAGCTATTTAACTGAGCAAAGAACAGCCTGTGGACAGACATCTGTCAGTGTGAACAGCTGGATGACATAATTCTCCACATCCTCATCTGTGTGTGCTTGGATTAAATACAGGAACACTAAAACAGTAATCAAATATATAACTGTATTATTGTGATATATTTATACTCTTTAAAGCTGTTCTTATTTATCTCTGAATATGTCTACATAAATTATTTCTGTAATGAGAATCAAATTATTTATATTTTCTATGAACTTATCTATTATAAGCATATTTAAAACTAAATCAAACATTTTATAACTGTGAACATAAATGCGACTCTATTATTTCATGCGGTGCTAAACTTTAATAATTTTTTATATATCTGTCTTCAGACAAACAGAATAGAATTTACCAGAAATTTTACTTTAAACATGACCAAATATCATTAGGGTGACACTTATTAGCATTAACCAGATATTGCACCTAATTGCTTTCTGCACACCAGTTAACGTCTTAATTAATAGAAAATGTACTTCTTCAGTTTTCTTCAGTTAATTATCAGAAAACAGAAAAAAAAAAAATCCAAGGCATCAGTGCTTCTTTCTATGCTGTGGACTTTAAACTGGTTATTTTGCTGTTGAAACTACACTGTATGGACAAAGGTACTGGGCCACCTACACCTGACACCTGCAGGAGCTGCCCGGTGCAGTTTTTGTGCAGTTTCAATGTCAGAGGAGATCTGGAGATCTGCAGCTGCTGAGTCAGCAGAGAGCTGCCCCCAGGACTCACTGACTTTGCTGTGTAATTTTTTTGTGGTCTGCCACTTCATGGCTGACTTGCTGTGGTTCCTAAACACTTTGGCTTTGCAGTAATACCACTCACAGGTGATCATGGAATATAGAGGAGGAAAGGCAATTCAAGGACTGAGTTGTTGCATTAGTGGAATCCTGCTGCAGTACCACACTGGAATTCAGCGAGCTCTTTAAAACGGCTCATCTCTTTCAAAACTGTCTGTACAGACAGACTGCATGGTAGGAGCTTGGTTTTATACAGCTGTGGCTGTGGGACTGAAAACACCAGAGTACAAAGAATGTGGCCCAATACTTTTTTCCATACGTGATACATACCATTATATTGATGCTCAGAATAAAAAAAAAAAAAAAGTCATGGTGAAATTATTTTGTTTGAGGCTGTGATACGTGGAGTGGCAGTTAAACAGAGCTTAAATATCAGACAGATCAAAAATTATGGAGGAAATAAAGCAATGACAAATTGTTGTGGTGCATTTTTTCCTTCACAAATAAAATGTTACTAAAGGGCCATGATTGTCCTGAGAGCCACACCCTGGGTGTACATTATTGGACAAATGTGGAGTTACCCTGTAGTTCCTTATAGTCTGGGCTTAAAGTGGAATTCAGCAGGTGGGGAACCCAAAGATGGTGCAGTGTGGGGAAAGTGTCAGAAATAAGTCACATGTTTTGTATTATGATCTCCAGTAGATTTTTATTTACTTATATATTTTAGTGTACAGACTGTGATTCTCTCATTCACCCTCGACATGCTAGCTATAAAAAGTGCAGAATAAAAAGTGACAGATGTCTTGGTCAGTATAGATTATAAATGCAGTGATGAAGAGAAACAGGCAGCAACTGTAAGAAGAAGAGACCAAAGGAGGATATTTTTATGATCTTTATTTATTTCCTTTTTTATGTTAAAGCATCTTGAGTGAAAGTGAACTCTGTGCTCTCTTTAAGTCGGGAAGAAAGCAGCTCTGTGCTCAGTTCCAGTTTCTCTTTTTTCCTCCTGATGAGACAGTCGATGTGTCTCCAGATGTGAAACGGCCCCTCTGAGGATTCGTTACACCACATTTTGTAAGACGCTTTATTCCAAATTACACAGAACTAAGACAACCTCACGTAATGTTGCATAGTCCCCGACGGATAGAGACAAAATATTAATAATGGAATAAAATTCAAATTAACATGTTTTTGTGGAGGCATCTACTTTTTGTTAAGGACACAGATGAAGATAACTTAATATGGCTCTGACCGAATGTTAAGGCTAAGGCTTGTTTGTTATTGTAATGTCACACATTCATTACTCAAAACATTAAATTGTTTCTCACTCACTGTCTTTTCTCTCTGGGTGAACATGAAGAGCATCATCATTCTTCTGATACTTTCCTTTAGGGGTACTTACAGCTAATTAATTTACCAGACTCAGTCCTAAGTGTTGATTATAAGAGTAAGCACATATTCTTACTCTCCTCTGCTGGGAGGTTTGTTATTAAAGGAGATCTAATCCTCTATCCTGCAGAGGAAGATGTCCACCTTTATCAGATGGGAGAGTATGAGCTAAGCTGAAATGCCTCATATCAGCATGTTTTGTATTTTCCAGTCAGACAAGATTTTCTATCACATGATAAGGGGTGTTGAGATCCAGTCTCAGCATGAGCAGTTTGTTCAGTGTGACAAAGCTCATTTGAGAACAGGACAGATCAGATTTCATCTGTCCAAAGTCACAGCTGAAATGCTGGAAAGTGCAGGTGTGAGTTGGGATCTTCTCCCAAGATCCTGATTTTATGGGAGCTAGAGAGCCTTGGTGAGATCAATCTGCAGAATTCAGATGTTTGCACAAAATTGTATCTTTTCTTTTGTAATGTAAAGGGAACCGCTATAATGTTGTTGTAGAATATGATTTCACTGTAATACTAATGTATACAGTCCCAGTCAAACGTTTGGACACACCTTCTAATTCAGTGGTTATTATCATTTAAAGTTGCCTGCATTGTAGATTAATACTAAAGTCATCCAAACTATGAAGAAATGCATATGGAAATATTTAGTAAACAAAAAAGTGTTAAACATGACTTTATATGTGACTTCTATATGCTGTAATAACCACAATCAATTAGGCTTTCAATTTATTTATTTCAAGGTGCTTCTTACTCTAAGATAAAGACCATACAACATACAACAGCACCTGAAAGAGAAGCATAAAACACAAAAGCATATGCTCTTGTTCTGTTGCTTGTGTGTGCGTGTGCGCCTGCCTGTGTGCGTGTGTATGTTTGTCATGAAACTTCCTTGGTTAGGAGAGTGAGTAGCCACAACAGCAACCCCCAGAGCCAGAGATAGCCAGAGACAGACCCAGGAACCCCAGGCCTCTGGCAGCCCTCCAGGGACACTGAAGACCGAGACCACACATCTCGAAGACAACCGCGTGCCCAACCCAAGAGGAGGAGGAGGGCGACCCCAGCCGGAGGCTCCATGGACAAAGGGCAATAGGCCCACATAACCATCATGTTTTAGTTTACAGAAAAATAGTGTCAGGTGTTTTGTGTTAAAACAGCAGTGTCCTCTTGTGTAAAAGGAAAGTGTTAAGGGGTACAGCTGCTCATTGTTTTGCCTGTTTAACGCATCACGACAGTCGGCTGCAGTGTGAATGAAGGGGAAACAGTATCGGTATGTTTTTAAACTTTCCTTAGTCTGATATTAATACTCTGTTGTGTTTCTAATGTGGAGTAGAGACTACAAGGTTTGTTTACACTGAGAGTGTCACTATTATAAATTTCCCACTTTCTATCTTTATATTCTGTTTTGTTATCTTGCGGTCAGTTTTTTTATTTAATTATATTGATGCGTAAATTCCAGCTGTTAAGCATGAAGCTGAATCATTACTAATTATCTTTATTATAGCTGCTGGCATTCTTTCCATTTTATTCTTTTCAAATGTGTTTTATCTCAACTTTGCAAAACAAGATAAAATACTAACTCTCTAAATGAACACTCAGTGATCCAGGACTCAGTGATCCAGGACTGTCTGTCCTGAAGGTTTTTCAGACCCAGGCTTGTCCCGCTGGTCTTCTCTCTGAAAAGTGGCTCTAACTAACAGGTTCTGCCACATTTGGGTCAAGCAGACACATGAATACAGCAAAATTAAACAATTTCTTTGATGATGGAGTTTGATGGTTCGTGGTGAAAAATCAGTGAATACTTTACAGTTGTTCATTTGCATTTGTCCACATTTTTCTAAACAGAGTCTGTTGTAGAGAAGTTCACACAGAGGGTGACTGTGAAATCAGAGTTGTTGATGTTCATCAGGACAGAGAGGACAGAGTTCAGGAAGACCTGACACCATTTCATATGCAGATCTAATGAAGCTGGAAGTTTTTCTTTTCATTTGTTTTCATGTGCTGACTTGAACACACACAAGAATGAACTGCTGATGTGTCCCTGGATCCTATTACACAAAGTGTCAGCACCTCTGAGTTCATTAACCCTGACATGAGGGAAACTCCAAGAAGAGAATTAACTTAAACTCTGAGTTTTATTTCCTGTTTACATGCACATTTAAAATCAACACCGCAAATCTGTAATGAGCTCAGAATAAACTCTACAGTCTCCATCTTTTTACCTCTGTGACTCTGTGAAGGGTCACACAGCTGTCAAACCATCAGCCAGTTTTCACCCACAGGAATCATTTATTGTAGGTTATTGTGGCAGTTTACATGAAAAAATAATATAAAAGGAATAGGTAATAATTTATCTGTGTAAAACTTTAGACACATAACAAACTGATCCATGGTCAGTTTGTACAGTGGTCAGTGCCATGCTGTAATCGGTCACACTGTCTGTCACAGTTGGATCTCTGAGATGATGTGAATATTTGAGTGAAGATGAGGCTTAAATTATTTTAAGAGTCTAAATCTGAACTAGATATATTTAGAGTGAGCTTTGAACTGCAGCTCTGTGCTCTGAAGCATCATCTGTCACTGAAGGCTGAGATTAGATCAGACTATAAACAGTTTAACTGGAGGACACTAAAGCAGAGCATTTATCCAGTAATGGCAGAAATAATTAAATAATTTCTTCCTCCCATTTTTTCAGGATGAGCTTTAATGGTTCAGACTAACGTGATCATGTTTCTCAGTCGACTGGATTAAAATGGAGACTCTGCTATTTATTACCTGTTGCCATGGTGAATCCTGGTATCCTGAATCCTGATGTTGGTTTTCTTTCTCACCTCACTCATGGGTGAACATAGTCAGAGATGATTAACTCACCCTGATCAGCTGTTCTGGAGCAGGAAACTCAGTTTATTTTTAAACTCAGTTAATTTTTTGTTGAACTAGTTTCCTGGAATAGAAATAGAATAGAAATAGAATTGTTTAATTGTTTACAGAAAATGTGGACATCCACCATCATGATATCAGTTATCTCCAACTGGAGATAAACATTTTGTCAAACCATCTAAGGCAGGGGTGGCCAAACTTAATTTGGCCCTTTAAGTTACTTTTCTGACATTTCGCCTTTCCCTCCAATTAAGACGGTTAAGCGAAATGTCAAAAAAGTAACTTAAAGGGCCAAATTGTATGTTATTGTTGACGTCGATTCGCGGACCGGAAGTGGGCGGGGCCGGAAGCGGTCCGCGTGCCGCAGGCCTGGACACCCCTAATCTAAGGTAAAGAAAGCCCTCTGACCTGCACTGATAAAAGTTATAAAAAAATTTTTTTTTTAAACTCTTTGGAGGAAATAAACAATAACCAACTGAAAAAAGAGACAAAAGTATTTCATCTTTTTAATTCTTTACTACATTTCTGTTTCCTGTGGGTTTGCTTATTTGTGATATTTATTTTTACCGTTATCACTGTAAAAACACAGGTTGCCTTTAAATTTGAAGTGTGGGCTGTTTACGGTATCAATAGTGAAAAAAGAGAAAGTCCCTGCAGCTACAGTGTTGTCCTTGTCAATATTGTGACATCAGTTTCTAGAAACTGTGTTGCTGTCGTCTTGGCCAGGCCAGAGACTTAAAACTCAATCAGCCGGTTTCCCAGTCATGGATTAAGCATGGTCTTAGACTAAAAGGAAAAAGTCAATGAAGACCACAACAGGAAAAAGTATTTAGTCCAGGATTAGACATAATCCCTGTACGGGAAACTGGGCCAGTGTGTTTTACCTGGTTACCTGGTAAATAAAGGTTTTAAAAAAGTGTTGATGGTCGCTGTTTAGTCATCAGTTTTTGTTGTGTAAAACCGAATTAGCAAATTCAGTTCTTTGGCCAGCTTACAGGCGTCAGGAGCACCGGGACATGTGTGGTGACCTGCAGTGGCGGTTTCTGATATGGGCGACATGGGCAGCCGCCCAGGGCGGCATTTCATCTAGGGCGGCATGACGCCCCCCTTCCCCCAATGCATTGCGATCGCCGCAGCAGCGCCTACCGCACTACTCCACTTGTGGGGTAATGGGCGCCCTCTGCCTGCTGTGTATTGCATGTAGCTTTCTGCAATGGTCAGACCGGTTGTAACAGAAGGAAAGGGGCAGGCGGGGGATTCTCTGTCTCGCTGTCACTGCTTCACTAGATCGTCACACACACACAGCGCTGCCCCGCCCCCTTCTCCTGCGAGTCAAGTGAAGCAGTGATGGCGTGAGAGTGAGACAGTCAGCCGGGTTCATTCATTCATGCCTGTACAGTTTTGGCCTGGTTACAGCCAACAGTAACTGCTGAATTATAAATAAAGGCAACTCACCCAAAGCTCTGTATATTTACCTCCGCCAAGGAGGTTATGTTTTCGGTCGCGTTGTCTGTTTGTCTGTCTGTTTGTCAGCAGAATTACTCCAAAAGTTATGAACGGATGTCACTGAAATTTTGTGGAGCGGTTGGAAATGACAAGAGGAAGCAGTGATTAAATTTTGGCGGCGATCCAAATCACGATATGGATCCAGGAATTTTTTTAAGGATTCTTCAGTATTGCGGGATACATGCAGAGCCTTCCCCTTTAAGAGACACCACCCACTTTTCTCTGCCCCGTGTGTGTGTATGCGGGCTAGCGTGGGAGACGAGCGCGAGGGAAAAAGTGTGTTCGGTGGCGGTGGAAAAAGGAATAAAAGTTCTGTTGCTAAAATCCTTCGACTTGCTGCATTTCTCCGCCTTGCTAAAGGTGACCCACATGGATGAGCAAGTTAGTTACCAGCCACGAGCCAAGCGAAGTAGAGACCAGAGGTCTCCCTACTAGGTTAGGAGCCGCGATCTGGTCGAGGTAACACACTATTGCGGGATAGGGGGTTATTGTTGTCTGGGAAAGATGAAAGATTATTTCAAAGTATTTAGATACACGTATTACAGCGTCAGTGACCCTATGGCCTTGGCGGAGGTTTGCACTCTCTGAGTGCTTCTAGTTAAATATATATCACACCTGGTGCTATTAACATGAGTTTCAATGGAGGTTTTGTTGTGTTGGGCTGGCAACTGTCAGTCAGATCTGACAACCCTGTGGATGGGCGGTGGTTATAACCTATTCAGCTTCAGTGCAAATTACGGCAGATGGAAAGGAAAAGGTCAAAGCCATCAGGTGTGCAGTTTAGGAAAAAGAAAAGAACAACAGGAGAAATAAGCAAAGATGAAGGTAAGCAGAAGCTGTGTAATATTTCAGTTTCTTCCATGTTTTTTCAAATAAAATTTAAAAGAAATTCTGAGTGTGCCTGTGATGGTGGGGAGACCTTCTGTTAAAAGCTGTCTGTCAGACCATGGCAGAAAGCTACATGCACCACACAGCAGGTGCTCATTACCCCCCAAGTGGAGTAGTGCGGTAGGCGCTGCTGCGCGATTGCTATGGGGGGTTGGGGTAGGGGTGGGAGGGCGCCGGCAGGGATGCTCGCCCAGGGCGCCAAACAGGCTAGGACCGCCACTGGTGACCTGGATGTCTTATTGGCCCCTTTGACCTTTATAAAGAGCAGCACCCCCTTCTCTCCTCTTCCCTCCTCTCTCTATACTGGGCTACTTGTCCACATGTCAGGTTATGGGAGTTGTGTTTTATTCACATATGAAGCTTCAGGGAGTCAGTAATAACAAATTCTGCTCAGATAAAATTATTACAATGTGTTTTACATTTAAATCCTAATCACAGTTTATAATTAGTAAATAAATTACAATCATACTGTATTTACATTCTGTTTGAGTCAAGTTAACATATTTGAAATTTTTTGTGTGTCTTCCATGAGTAAAGGGAGTGGAAGTTTTTGTGGCTCCACCCTAAAAAAAAAATTCTGCAGAACATTTAAAATGTGAAACATTTTCAGATCAAATCAAAGTGCAGCTTCTTCTTCTGGTTGTAGTTCATAGTTTTGGTCAGTCAGTGTAATAATCAGGATCATGAACAGGATCAGATGTTGGAATGAGTGAATGAAGTCAGACTGTAGATTTTCCTTCTTCTAGCTGTACTGACTGACCTTTGACCTCATGTGTTGATGACTCTTCACCTCTGTCTCCTCTCACAGGGAGAAGATGATCTGCAGGATCCTGCTGCTCCTCATCCTCACCTCATGTGTCTCTGGTTAGTTTACAGCTTCACTTTATGAACTCCAAATAAAGCTCAACAACAGATTTGTTCCAGTTCTCAGTGTGTCTGCTCCTCTCTTTCCCTCTCTGTCTCCTCAACAGGATCATTTGTAGTCAATGTGACACAGACCTCCTATCAGGCAGAGGAGAACCACAACATCACACTGGAGTGGATGTTCACCACCAACCCTGACAGATCCATCAATTCACTGAAGATCATCTGTGAACTATCTACTGATCATAGATCCTCAGTCCTGTATCATGTTCATGAAGGTGTTGAGGTGTCAGAGTCTCAGGATGCAAAGTTTTCAGGACGAGTCCAGAGTGACAAAGACGCCCTCAGAGAAGGACGAATCAGACTTCAGCTGTCCAGACTCAGGACTGATGACTCGGGTCTGTACCTGTGTGAGGTCAACACTGATGATGGCTTCAGTGTTGGAAGATGTCAGCTGAGTGTTAATGGTAAGTTGATTATTAGCATTTCTCTTTTTAAACATTAATCACTGTCTGGGATGTTAAACTGGATCATTTGGTTAAATGTCAGCAAACATCATTGGTTGAAGTCCACCTTTTAATTCTGCACATCAACAAGTATCAACAAATATATTTTGGGTTTTACAGCAGCTGCTGATCAGCTCCAGCCTCAGAGACCGACCTCGAGTCCAGAAGCAGAGAGCTGTGGATGGACCACCTTCTTCCTTGTAGTGGGACTGACAGCAGCAGCTCTGTTTGTCTGTCTGCTTGTTGTTTGTTTATGTTCAGGAATTAGAAAGAGAAAAAGACGCCAGAAAACTGCTGAGTCACCAGAGAGTTTGGGGAAGACTTCTTCCACTAAAGACTCTCATACTTTAACATCTGATTTATTGCCACAAAATAAGTTATTAAATAAAATGTAAAATTCTTTTGTTTTAAAGTATTTTGATAAAAATCCATGTCGTTTAAAGTAAAACAGCTGTAATAATCAATGCTGCAGCTGATCTGCAAATAATGTTTCTAAAATTATTTTAGATTTTGTACAAAAATCTGAGTGGTGTAAATACCTCAGCTTCTTCTGATGTGACTCGCCTGCTGCTTCATACTGTAAATAACTGTATGATTTCTCTAAGGATAATACTTAAATTTAATACTGTATTTTACATTTCTTATTATAAATTGTTGTTGTTATCTTGAGGCCAGTTTTTTTCTTTAGATTAATTTTACTATTGTTAATTTATAGAATTTATATATCAGAACAAACATCCCAATCAAAGTCCAGACCTCGAACTGACTGAAATCCTGTAGCAGGACCTCAAGAGAGCTGTGAACTAACAAATGTCCACAAGCATCAATAAACTGAAGCAACATTATAAAAAGTGTCCAAAATTCCTCCACAGTGATATGAGAGACTGATGAAAGAAAAGATTACTGCTGCTAAATGTGGCTTTACAAACTAATGAATCATGGGGTGGAGAGTCTCCTGGCCAGAAGGTGGTGCTATAAGCTTACTGTCCAAAAAACTGCTGAGCTCTCTGTAAACAAATTTCACCAGTTCATTGGAGCAAGTCAAACTGAGGACAGAGACATTCAGTTTCTCCTTCATCAGTTTGTGTCCAGTCTGCCTTTATTTTGTAGTTCTTTAACAAAGGGTGGCTGTGGCTCAGGTAGAGCAGAAAAGCACTATATGAGAACCAATCCACTTACCATTTGTGTCTCCACTACTCTATGTTTAAAGTCCAAAAAAATTAGGAAATGATATGAAGTCAGCTCGTATTAAGACTCACATCTTTATTAATTTACAGCCTGAAACTATTTCTGAGCATTGGAGGATCTTTTAGAGAGGTTCATGTGTCATTTTAGTATTCAGTCTGAACTAACATAGAGCTCCATTTAACAAATCAACCAAACTGTGGTTATTCTGTTAAGAAGAAGACACATTTCTATATAAAGAACACTGTCATTCAAGTTCCTCTTTGAGTGAATAAGATTAATTTGATCAGTGCAGCAGAAGGTTTGTAACCAAAGTGTCCAATCTTTTACACTGTACAACAAACAGATGAAGTTAGAAGGAAAACCAGCCTGTGGCATCATGTGACTTTATCGCAACAGAAGCCTGTTAGCATGCAGTCCAATGTTAACTTTGGTAAATTTGAGAGGGCAATGTAGCATTGTGTGTTTGACAGAATAACTGCAGTCGAGTTTTGTTATGCGTCTGTTTAAGGAGGTCACTTTATGGTAAACATGCTCCAATAAAGACTACTGTGGTTACTGACACTGAAAGCAAGAAAGGGAAAAAAAACATTAAACTTAAAAAAACATCTGACCTCAGCAACTGCTGCAAATAGAATGAGAGACACATGCAGTTGTGTTCACGCAGTTGTATCAAGTCAGAGTCATCGTGCATTTCAGCGATCGAGTGGTTAAAGGGGATAAACAGCTACCGGCTGAGACAAGAACATCAGTACGTATTTGATCTTTGTTATATTTTACTCTGTTTCTGTTTCCTGTTGCTGTAATGGATGTGTGCAATTTGGTTTTATCTTATTATTTTCAAATATTTATTTTTTTTGGCATTTTGGCCTTTATTTGATTGGACACATGAGACTGGAAAGAGAGAGAGAGAGTGAGGGGATGGACATGTAAGCAAGTCTGGGGCCCTCACAAACCTCCCAAACCCAGGCCCCTGCAGCAACCTTTGACACCAGCTCAACCAGGTGAGCTATAGCAGCTCCCTGTCCGTTAATTCTGAGTGCATTTAAAACCATCGGGTTTATCTACACATGTAGTTAACTGATTATCCAATTTAGGGTTGTGAGGGGTGGGGTTCTGGAGCCTGTCTCATTTGCCATGAGCTAAGAGGAAGCTGCATCCTGGATTGGCTGACAGTCCATCACAGAGCAGCAACAAGTCTACAAATTTGTATAGTTTGTTTGCAGAATGTAAGATATTTGTCCTCTCCAATCAGATTTCTAATCTTATGAGCAATTTAGGCTTCTCGTTTATGAACAGTGTTGGAACTGTTACCCCAAAAAGTTATTTTGTACAGGTTTTAAGCAGTGCATTCTCTTACATAATTACTCCCTGCAGAAAGTAATTCCTTGCAGTACTCATTATTTTTGCATTACATTGTAACAGGGTCTGCCACATAATTACCTGTTAACAATGTGAGTATTAGGCTACAGTCTCACACACACAGACACAAAATCTATCCAAATGAGAGCACATACACCAATCAAGCATAACACTATGACCACTTACCAAATATTGTGTCAGTCCCCATTTTGCTGCCTAAACAGCCCTGACCAATCAAGGCTGGGACTCCACTAGAGCCTTAAAGTCCTGTAAGCTGTGAGGTGGGGCCTCTGTGGATTGGACTTGTTTGTCCAGCACATCCCACAGACGCTCAATTGGATTGAGATCTGTGAAGTTTGGAAGCCAAGAAAACACCTCAAATGAGTCGTTGTGCTCCTCAAACCATTTCTGAACCATTTTTGCTTTGTGGCAGCATGCATTATCCCACTGAAAGAGGCCACCACCGGGAATACCGTTTCCATGAAAAGGTGTACATGTGTGCTAAAACAATGCTTAGGTAGGTGGTCATGTCAAAGTAACATCCACATGGATGGCAGGACCTGAAGGTTCCCAGAAGAACATTGCCCAGAGCATCACACTGCCTCTGCCTTCTTCCCATAGTGCACCCTGGCACCAGATGTTCTTCAGGCAAGTTATGCACTTTTACATCACATGGATGGCCGGGTGCATCCCATCTTCTTCCATTGCTCTGTGGTCCAGTTCTGGCCACTGCGGAATGGGAACACCCCACAAAAGCTGCAGTCTTGGAGATGCTCTGACCCAGTCATCTTAGCCATCACAACTTGGTTCTTGTCAAACTTGCTCAAATCCACCTGGAGTGGTGGCCTAGGGGAGAAGAAGAGGGTTCGTCACCGAGAGGACCCTGGTTCAAATCCTCGGGCTGGCATCACTGTGGGTCCCTGAGCAAGCCCACCCCCCCAGGTTGCTCCCCGGGCGCCCTTTGGCTGCCCCCTGCTCCATGCTGTGCTGTGTGTACTACATACTCCATGTGTGTGATGGGTTAAATGCAGAGAATGAATTCACTGCATGTAAATGTATGTGACAAATAAAGCTCTTTCTTTCTTTCTTTCTTTCTTCTTCTTTCTTTCTTTCTTCATTTTTCCTACTTCTAACACATTAACTTGGGGGACAAAATGTTCACTCGCTCCCTAATATATCCACCCACTAACAGTTGCCATCATGAAGCGATAATCAGTGATATCCAATTCAGTGGTCATAATGTTATACTTCATCACTGAATAAGATCTGTGTTTACAGTCATAGCCAAAAGTTTTGAGAATGACAAGTATTGGATTTCACAAAGTTTGCTGCTTCAGTTTTTATGATGGTTATTGGCACACACTCCAGAATGTTACGGTGGTCAGAGAAATTGCAAATAATTGTAAAGTTTCTCTTTGTCATGAAAATGAACAAACTCCCCGCAAAAAACATTTCCACTTAATTTCAGCCCTGCCGCTAAATGACATGCTGACATCATTTCAGCGATACTCTCTTTAACACAGGTGGGGATCACTCTGTCATCCTGATTGAGTTAGAATAGCAAATTGGATGCTTTGAAAAGAGGCTGGTTCTGGAAACCATTGTTCTTCCTCTTTGTACTTTCAAGGAAACACATGCAGTCATCATTGCTTTGGATAAAAAAAGCTAGGTATGGGTATTGCTGCTGGTACGATTACACCTAAATCAACCATTTATTGGATCATCAAGAACTTCAAGGAGAGAGGTTCAGCTGCTGTGAAGACGGCTTCACAACAACTGAAGGACTGCCAAAGAAGGTCCAGCAAGCGCCAGGACCATCTCCTGAAGGTGCTTCAACTGCAGGATTGGGGCATCAATACTGCAGAGCATCCTGAACGCATCCTGAGCCCATTCATGTGTGCAGGTTTCTTCTCATCTAAGGGAGTGAGCTTACTCACAACCTACCAAGACATCCTCTGGGAGCAGCTTCTCCCAACAGCCAAGAACAGTTTGGTGAAGAACATTCCCTTTTCCTCAGATCATCGTGTGATAAGTGGCTCGGGGGAACAAAACATAGAAATGGAGGTTACAAGGGCAAAAGTCTGAATGCTCATCACTCCCTTTGCTGTGTATTGAAGATGTCATGAAACGGGCTGTGTGGCAGGTGGAGTGTAGATCCCAGTGCATGACTCAGATGATCTACATGAACTTGACTTTAATACTTGATTCTTGAGCAAAGAGTACAAAATCTCTCCAAAGGAAACATAATCGAGAAAAACCAAGGACCTCAGGCAAACAGGAGCAGGCAAGACACACAACCACAGAAGGGCAGGGAGCCATAGATGTGATAAAACCCAAGGGACAACGCAATATATACACAAGTGGAAACAGCTGGGACAGAATGACAGTAACAAGCCAAGGGGAAGCAAAACTGAACACGACACACAGAACAGAAGACTGTCAAAATAAAACAGGAAGTATGTACGCAGGGGAACAAATGCAGACTTGAGAACACAGAGACACCTGAAAGAACATAGATGGAGAAACTAAACTATGCACCAAAAACTGGGAACACGATTAAACATATTTAAAAAGAAACAAAGAACAAGAAACCAAAACCAGGAATCACAGAATAATAAAATAACAAAACCTAAAAAGATCTACCAAACTCCAAAACCAACTCAAGGACCATGACAGAAGATCTTGTTTGGGCTGACAAAAACTCGGCTTATTGCAGTGGCATTTATTTTTGTTCAGATAATTGAAAAAGCTTTTTTAGTGCAGTAACGATGTAACTATGTTGTACCTGTAAGATAATTAGTGAATTACACTTCTGTGTTACAGTTAAAATGTGATTACCAGTAAGACTGTTCAGCAGTGATAACCTGTAGCAGATTTTAACTTTTGACTTTTCTCTGTGAGAACTCAGTTTGTAGTTTCCTTATAAACGGAGTGGTATATACGCAGTGGAGCTGTTAAAATAGCACAGGGCTGTGTTATTATTGTTAGCATGCAGAGTATGAGGTCACCTCATTGAGGTGACCTTTGTGGTGAAAACAGCAGCACTGACACAGTTTATTTATAGGACACTGGTTAGCTAAAATTTTATTTTCTTCAAACCAGACACCGGTTTATTTTTTGTGTTTTGTTCATTGAAATTATTTTATGATTTTTATGAGAGATTTTTTGTGTTTGCATTGATCTTTGACAAACTCAAACAAAATTGTTAATATAAACAGAAACATTGCTGCTAAAATAGTGAAATAAAAGCTAATAAGTGATACTCATGTAAACTTTTCTTTATTTATTCACCATGAATCAAAAGGTTTGGGAGAAGTTCAGAGAAAAGGCACTTCAATAGTTTTGTTTAATTAGCAATTGAAACATGGCGCCACCTGGTGGCACAAAAACATTTTTTCAGCTCTGAAGATTTTAAATGTGAAACATTTTCAGATCAAATCAAAGTGCAGGTTCTTCTTCTGGTTGTAGTTCATAGTTTTGGTCAGTCAGTGTAATAATCAGGATCATGAACAGGATCAGATGTTGGAATGAGTGAATGAAGTCAGACTGTAGATTTTCCTTCTTCTAGCTGTACTGACTGACCTTTGACCTCATGTGTTGATGACTCTTCACCTCTGTCTCCTCTCACAGGGAGAAGATGATCTGCAGGATCCTGCTGCTCCTCATCCTCACCTCATGTGTCTCTAGTTAGTTTACAGCTTCACTTTATGAACTCCAAATAAAGCTCAACAACAGATTTGTTCCAGTTCTCAGTGTGTCTGCTCCTCTCTTTCCCTCTCTGTCTCCTCAACAGGATCATTTGTAGTCAATGTGACACAGACCTCCTATCAGGCAGAGGAGAACCACAACATCACACTGGAGTGGACGTTCACCACCAACCCTCACAGATCCATCACTTCACTGAAGATCATCTGTGAACTGATTAAGAATGATACAGTCTCAGTCCTGTATCATGTTCATGAAGGTGTTGAGGTGTCAGAGTCTCAGGATGCAAAGTTTTCAGGACGAGTCCAGAGTGACAAAGACGCCCTCAGAGAAGGACGAATCAGACTTCAAGTGTCCAGACTCAGGACTGATGACTCGGGTCTGTACCTGTGTGAGGTCAACACTGATGATGGCTTCAGCATTGGAAGATCTCAGCTGAGTGTTAATGGTATGTTGATTATTGAAATTTCTCTTTGTAAACATTAATCACTGTCTGGGATGTTAAACTGGATCATTTGGTTAAATGTCAGCAAACATCATTGGTTGAAGTCCACCTTTTAATTCTGCACATCAACAAGTATCAACAAATATATTTTGGGTTTTACAGCAGCTGCTGATCAGCTCCAGCCTCAGAGACCGACCTCGAGTCCAGAAGCAGAGAGCTGTGGATGGACCACCTTCTTCCTTGCAGTGGGACTGACAGCAGCAGCTCTGTTTGTTTGTCTGCTTGTTGTTTGTTTATGTTCAGGAATTAAAAAGAGAAAAAGACGCCAGAAAACTGCTGAGTCACCAGAGAGTTTGGGGAAGACTTCTTCCACCGAAGACTCTCATACTTTAACATCTGATTTATTGCCACAAAATAAGTTATTAAATAAAATGTAAAATTCTTTTGTTTTAAATTAGCTTCTTCTGATGTGACTCGCCTGCTGCTTCATACTGTAAATAAATCTGTTTATGAAAGATGTTCTGACTTTCTGCACGTGTCGCAGATGATTTTAAATCTTCAGCAAGAAATAATTCAACCTTCACTGATTTACAGACGTATAAATACAGAAAAATGTTGCAGTGTGAAGACGTGATGTCACGTTTCTAAAGCCTCTGATTTTACTGTCTGCTTGTTTTCACTCTGTAGGACACAAAGAGGAGCTGCTGGACTTCATTCAGTTTAGAACACAACTAAAGAACTTCATAATATTTTAATACAACGAGTCTGTAATTATGATTAAAACCCTCAGAGCTCATTTTTTTTTTTTTCTTAACAGCCTGTCATGTCTGGCAGTTTTCGCAATCAGAATATGATCCGAATACGCTGGTGTACCAAACATATTTGCTTTTCCAAGAATAGCTCTTTAAGTTTTACAATAGGCTACTCTTGTTAGCATGTATTTAGTTTGTATTTTTATTTTATTTTATTTATTTATACCAGGCGTGACAGGCTCATTTTTAAAACCTTCGAAGCTTCTGTCTGTCATAACCCGGGGAGGTTTTTGTGTGTGTTTGTGTGTTTTTTGTCTATGTTTGTCCTCTGGATGGCGGTGATGGGTTCCGGAGTCTCCGCCCCTCCGGGGCAGTTATGCTGGGCATGCTTCACCACACCTGTGGCAGATTGGCTCATCAGGAAGGCCTACTTAAGCTGCCCACGGACCATCAGTCTTCGCTGGATCATTGACTACTTCTCAGTTAGTGTCGGCCTCAATCCTGTGATTTGCGTTTCTGTATGATTCTCGTGACTTAGCGGCTCTGCGTTGTCTCTCCCAGATCCTCGAGTCCGTTCCAGCCCGCTCGCTCGGAAGCCTTCTGGTCCTGTCACTGCCTCCCACGCCGTGCCTGCTGCTGCGGTTGGAACTCACCTGTTCGCTAACTCACCTGCCCTTCGTCCCCTCCTCTCTCTGGATTCCTTCCAGCACCTCGGACCTCACCACCCGCTCTCAGCTGCCGCTCCCCCCTCATACCCTGGACATTCCTGCGCTCACATTTCTCACAGTTCACTGTAAATAAACTTACACCTTTTCTCATCAGCAACTGCCTGTGTGTCCTCTCCTTCCTCGGGCCGTGACAGAATGATCCAGCCAAAACCGGACACCGCGGACGCTGATCCTATCAATCGGACTCTGGCCATCCAAGAGGAAACCCTCCAGCGCCATGACCCCATGCTTCACCTGATCTCCAGCCAGCTAGGTGCAACCACTCAACAGCTAGCTGACCTGAAAGGTATGTTGGAATCCACTGCGTTATCTGCAACCGCACATCAGCTTGACTCACCCTCTCCGCCGCTATTACCTTCGCCGGGTTTAGCCTCCACGCCCGAGCCCACCGGAACATCGGAGAAAGCCCTGCCTATCCCAGAGGTTTTCCACAGTGAGTTAGGAAAGTGTGGAGGATTTCTCACCCAATGTTCTCTGGTTTTCAGACAGTAGAAAAACGCTTATGCTTCTGATTGTGCTAAGATTGGATTCATGGTCAATCGGTTCTGGAGACGAGCATTGGAGTGGGGGCATGCTGTGTTAAGGGGGAATCCCGACCATGTCTTCTTGTCTCGATTTAAGGAGGTGTTTGACAAGGGGACCTGCCCAGATGCCACATCTCAGAAATTGGTCAGCCTGAAGCAGGGAAAGAGGAGTATGGCAGACTTTTCCGTGGACTTCTGGATTCTCGCGGAGGAGGCCGGCTGGGAGGAGAAGGCGCTCAGAGGAGTATTTTTGAATAGCATAAATGACGATCTCAAATATGAACTTGCTACTCAGGATCTACCTCATTCTCTGGAGGCTGTGATTTTTACTGTGTATTCGCATAGATGACCGCCTGAGAGCGCGGCGGACTCCGGGAAACTACAACTCCCAGCATACCACTCACCGTGTAGTTTCCGGAGAACGGAGCGATTCCCCGGAGGACGACACCAGGAACACAGCGACCCCCCGGCGGCCAGGAGGAGCAACCCATGCAGCTTGGGCGCGCACGACTGTCTGCCGCGGAACGACGGCGGAGGTGGGAGGCGGGTGAGTGCCTATTGTGGCAAAAAGGGTCACGTCATCGCTTCCTGTCCTGTTCGCCCAAAAGCCCATGCCCGTCAGTAATGGTAGGGTTACTGGCGGGTCACGTTAACTCCTGTTCCTCCCTGCCTAGACTCATGCTTCAGGCAAAAATTAATCTGCCCTCTGTCAGCCACACTGCTCTGGCTTTAATCGATTCAGGAGCTGAGCAAAATCTCATGGATGGTGCCCTCACCCAGCAGTGGGGAATTCCATCCACAGCATTACCCACACCACTCCAGGTTTCAGCCCTTGATGGTGCCAAACTCTCCGTAATCACTCACAAGACCCAGCCACTCTGTCACCCTGTCTGGTAATCACTCCGAACAACTATCCTTTCTCCTCTTTGAATCTCCGCAGATGCCCATCGTCCTTGGCTTTCCTTGGTTGCAGTTACACAACCCACATATCAACTGGGCCACCCAAAGCATCTCGGGTTGGAGTGAGCAGTGTCACCAGCATTGCCTCAGATCCGCTACTCCCTCCGTCCCTCGATTCCCCGTTTCCAGGGAGGAGACGCCACCTGACCTGTCCGGCGTGCCCTTGGCCTATCACGACCTCACTGAGGTGTTCAATAAGGACCGGTCCATCTCTCTGCCTCCCCACCGGCCTTACGACTGTGCCATCAATCTCGTCCTATCCATCCAGCCGACTCTACAGTCTCTCTCAGCACGAACGAGACACCATGGAGAAATATATTACCGAGGCCTAGGTAGCCGGCCTTAATTGGCCCTCCAACTCTCCCCTGGATTTTTCTTTGTTTACAAAAAAGACGGGACTCTCCGCCCCTGCATTGACTATCGGGGCCTAAACGAAATCACTGTTCGAAACAAATACCCACTGCCACTACTCACCTCCTCATTCGAGCTCCTGCAGGGTGTGACCATCTTCTCCAAGCTGGATCTCCGGAACGCTTATCACCTCGTTCGGATTCGGGAAGGAGACGAATGGAAAACTGCCTTCAACACCCACCTCGGCCATTTCGAATATCTTGTGATGCCCTTTGGCTTGACCAACGCTCCAGCGGTGTTCCAGGCCCTTGTGAACGATGTACTCCGGGATTTCATCAACCATTTCGTGTTTGTTTATCTGGATGATATTCTTATTTTCTCATCCTCATTGCAGGAGCACCAGAAACATGTTCGGCAGGTGTTGCAGTGGTTGTTGGCGAATTGGTTGTTCGTGAAGGGGGAGAAGTGTGAGTTTCACGTTGAGACCACCGCTTTTCTGGGATACATCATTGAAAAGGGGCAGATTAAGGCTGACCCGGTCAAGGTACAAGCGGTCCTGGAGTGGCCTGAGCCGTCGGATCGGAAACAACTGCAGTGCTTTCTTGGATTCGCTAATTTCTACTGCCGCTTCATTAAAACTACAGCACCATCACCCATGCTCTAACCTCTCTCACCTCTCCCAAGTTGCCCTTCAAGTGGACCTCCGCTGCGACCGATGCCTTTTCGTTCCTGAAGGGTCGGTTAGCCGCTGCTCCAGTTTTCATCCAACCTGACTTATCCAAACCCTTCATTGTCAAGGTGGATGTGTCCGACGTGGGGGTAGGGGCAGTTCTGTCTCAACAGCGGGCAGTCTCCGACCCTGCGCCTTCTTCTCCTGTCGCCTCTCTCCGGCTGAACAAAATTACGACGTGGGGGACCGGGAGTTGCTAGCCATCAAATTGGCCCTTGAAGAATGGCGTCACTGGTTGGAGAGCGCGATGCATCCATTCTTGGTTTGGACGGATCATGAGAACCTTGCCTATCTACGAGCCACCAAACGTTTGAATCCCCGGCAGGCCAGGTGGGCCTTGTTTTTCACTCGATTCATTTTTTCCATCTCTTACAGGCCCGGATCTAGGAATGTCAAGCCTGACGCCTTGTCCCGTCAATTCTGCCCTTCGGACCATTCCTCCCAGTTCATCTTGCCTCCCTCCTGCGTCGTTGGTGCCATTACCTGGGAGATTGAGTCCGCTATTCGAGCAGCCCTTCAGACTGAACCAGACCCTGGTACGGGACCCCCCAACCGTTTCTATGTGCCCTCCCTAGTTCGGGCCGTGACACTGTCCTTCATTCACAGCATCGAGTGTATAAAAACATCTTTTCTCAAAAAACCATTGATATTTCACATCTTTAATCTACAGGCTAATTTTACCTAAAATTACTAAAGCATATTTTATAGACTTATTATAAAGGTAGAAAGAGCTTCACAGAATGAAGTCCAGTTTTTTATTGAAAGAAGGATTCAGGTAAATATTTTCCTCCAGTTACACTAAAGTCAGCCAGAAGGTGGTGCTATAAGCTGACTGTTCAAAAAACTGCTGAGCTGTCTGTAACCAAATTTCACCAGATCAATGAATCAAGTCACAGGCAAACATTCAGTTTCATCTTCATCAGTTCGTATCCAGTCTGCTTTTATTTTGTAGTTCTTTAACAAAGGGGTGGTTGTGTTCCCGGTGTTCCCAGGCCAACTGAGAGATATAATCTCTCCAGTCTGTCCTGGGTCTGCCCCGGAGCCTCCTCTCGGTAGGACATGCCCAGAACACCTCACCCAGGAAGCATCCTAGTCAGATGCCCAAACCACCACCCACAGGAGGCATCAGTCGGGGTCGGCTGCAGTGTGTGTCGGGCGGTGGAGAAGGACGGAGGCCCTGGTGTACTGATTCTCAGCTATCGAGATTGTCTCTCAGAATAATGCTACATAAAAATTTGCATGTGTTATACAAAGACACCAAGAGGAGGCACGAACAAAACCCTTGGTGCTGTAAGCTGACAGTGCTCACCATTGAACCACTGTGCTTGCCCATAAATGGTCATGGTCAGATACCAGAAACCGGCCTTCAGCTCGGGTACGATGTCTGCATTTGAAGTGCTCAATAACTCTGACTCATCAAACATTAATTCATGACAAGGCCCCAGATGTTTAAAGTCCCCCAAAAAATCAGGGAATTATATGAAGTCAACTCATATTAAGACTCATATCTTTATTAATTTACAGCCTGAAACTATTTCTGAACAATGGAGGATCTTTTAGGGAGGTTCATGTGTCATTTTAGTATTCAGTCTGAAATAAAATAGAGCTCCATTTAACAAATCAACCACACTGGTTATTCTGTTACTGTAACAAGAAGATACATTTCTATACTTGGGAACAACAAACACTGTCATTCAAGCTCCTCTTTGAGTGAATAAGATTAATTTGATCAGTACAGCAGAGGGTTTGTAACCAAAAGTGTCCCATCTTTTACACTGTACAACAAGCAAATGATGTTAGAAGGAAAACCAGCCTGTGGCATCATGTGATTTTACACAGTTATCTCAACAGCAGCCTGTTATCATGCAGTCCAATGTTAACTTTGGTAAATTTGATGTACTGGCCCTTTAAATAGCCCAGATGTTGCCCAATGTAGCTTTGTGTGTTTGACAAAATACCTGCAGTCATGTTTTGTTATGTCTCTGTTTAAAGAGTTCACTTTATGGTAAACATGCTCACAATAATGAGGCCAGTAAAGAGTACTGCAGTTACTCACACTGATGGGAGGAAATGGAAAAAATAAAATAAAATAAAAATATATTTTTAATTTTAGATCACTCTTTAAAAAAAAAAAAAGAGTGTGACCTCACACTCAGCATCTGCTACAAAGAGAACTAGAGACACATGTAGTTGTGTTCACACAGTTGTAGCAGGAGAGAGTCATCCCGCGCTTCAGCGATCGAGTGGTTAAAGGTGATAAACAGCTATCGGCTGAAACAAGAACATTAGTATATATGTATTAGTATGTATTTGATCTAGATAGATCATTTCATTTCATTTGATGATAACAGTGAAATACATAATGAGAGTCTTGGATTTCAGCTGACTGTGTTTGGATATAAACCCACAGAGGTCACACAGAAGACAGCAAGCTGCAGACTGAAACACATTCTTGGTGCATTTTTAGTAAACTTCAAAAGGTTTTTCACTAAAGAGAAATATTTTCTCAAATATTGTTAAATATGTGCAGACTGGCTTTCTGTTTTAAAATGTTGCTGGCAGAAAATAATAAGTACAGGAGTTAGCCACATTAAATTTTCAGGGCTGAAAAACAAATTTAACATGCAAAAGATTAATTATCAAAATGTTTATAAATTTTTATACATAAGATCTTCCATATGCTGTCCAACATGGTCATATGACCTGTGAAAGTTTATCCTAAATGTATTTAGTAAGGTTTTTTCCAGTCAATGATCAGAAAACAGGACAAAAAAAAAAAAAAAAAAAAAAGGAAATCTGAGGAATCAGTGTTTGTTTCTGTGCTGGAGACATTAAACTGGTTCAGTTTTGTTGAAACTCCACCGTATGGACAAAGGTACTGGGCCATGTTCACATCACACCTGCAGGAGCTGCAGTTTTTGTGCTGATGTCAGAGGAGATTTGGAGATGTGCAGCTACTGAGTCAGAAGAAAGCTGGTCTCAGCTCTCAGTGAAAATTTCATGTGTCCTGTACTTAAGAATTTATGACAGCTCAAAAATTATGGAAGAAATAAAGCAATGACTTATTGCTGATAGATTAAATGTACAACAGTGCTTTATTTCTTTCTCACACTTCATTCTCACAAATAAAGTGTTACCATTGACCTGAGAGCCACACTCTGTGAACCCTGGGTGTACAGTATTGGACAAATGTGGAGTTATCAAACATTGCAGTTCCTTATAGTCAGGGGTTAACCTAGGATTCAGCAGGTGAGGGACCCTAAGATGGTTCAGTGTGGTGCAGTGTAAGAAGAAGAGACCAGAGGAGGATGTGTTTTTATGATCTTTTACTGTATTTATTTCCTTTCACATGTTAAAGTATCTTGAGTGAAAGTGAGCTTTGTACTCACTTAAAGTCAGGTAAGAAAGCAGCTCTGTGATCAGTTGGATGAACAAACCCAGTTTCTCTTTTTGTCTCCGGATGAGACTGACAGACGATGTGTCTCCAGACATGAAACGGCCCCTGTGAGGATTCATCACTACAGATTTTGTAGGGCGCTTTATCCCAGTTTACACAGAACTAAGACAACCTTACACAATGTTGCATAGTTGATGAAGAATAATGAAGAAAAAAAAAAAAACTTAAAAAAAAATAAATAAAAGGAAATGATGTGTTTTTGTGGAGGCATCTACTTTCTGTCAAGGGCACGGATGAAGATAGCTCATTATACCCCCACCCCTCCGATAGTACTGATGATGGTTAACCAACTAAACCTGTGAAACATGACAATTAAACTGGGAAACACAGACACAAATAAACTTAACACAGGGAAACTGACACAGAGGATGGAACTAAACTCTAAAGAACCAAGAACTGAGACCAGGCCCAAACTGCAAAATACATCAATACAACATAACCAAAGCTATGACCAGGAGCTGAGGAGAAGCAAACCACGAATCAAATAACAAGTCAACCTGAGAACCACCAGAAAATATTCAAAATAAAAAAAACTAGAAAGTCCATAAACTCAAGACACATGGTCAATGACCCAGGACCACAACAAAAAAACATGCATGACTCACAACACAGTGACACCTTTAACAGCTGCCGGTACCTAAATAGCTAAACAAACATTAAGTTTTCTCTCTTTTTGGAACAGGAGTTTCCCTCTTCAGGCTTGATGAAAACACTTTGTGGAATAAGGCCCAGCTAGTCTGTAAATTAGTCTACAGTGTTTACAGCAAACAGTCTCAGCTGTTTTAGGGTAAATACTCATAATGGGCAGCGTCCATAACATGTATCCTGTTGTTTGGACGAGGACGGTGTATTCCTGTTTAAAGTACAAGACAGTCAGCTGCAGCGTGAATGAAGAGGAAACAGTATCAGTCTCTCTTTAATCTGATATTAATACTGTGTTTCTAATGTGGAGTGGTGGCTGCAAGGCTTGTTTATACTGAGTGTGTTACTATTATACATTTTCCACTTCCTGTCTTTATATATTGCTTTGATATCTTGTGGTCAGTTATTTATTGAGTTATATGAATGTTTAAAATTCAGCTAATGTGAAGCTGATTCAGTACTAATTACCATTATTACAGCTATTCATTAAATATCTTTAAAATAGCTTAAATTATAAAAAATAAATAATAAAATAATTTATCTGTATAAAATTTTAGTCACAAAACACACTGATCCATGATCAGTTTGTACAGTGGTCAAAGCCATGCTGTAATCACTCACGCTGATGGGAAACTGTACCCAGTAATTTTAAGAGTCTAAAATGGAACTGAATGTATTTAAGGTGAGTTTTTAAATGCAGCTGCAGGCTGTGCTTTAAACAGTTCATGCTGAAATCTGGCCGTAGATTGAAATCAAATGCAGTTTTTTTTGTTTGTTTTTTTTTTAGTTAAACATGAAACTTTTGCTTAGCTCTGAGTAGTAACAGTAAAATATCTCTGCTATGGCGATCATGTGATGCTGAGATTAGATAAGAATATATACAGTTAAACTGGGGAATAGTAAAACAGGGTGTTTATCCAGTAATGGCAGAAATTATAAAATTCTTCTCTCTGGAGCTTGAAAAAAGGCGACTGGACTTCTTTTGCTCAATTTGGACATTTACGGGTGAAGTCTCTTAGGGGTGTACTCACTTTTGTGGCCGCTGGTTTAGACATTAATGGCTGTATATTGAGTTATTTTGAGGGAAGAATAAATTTACACTGTTATATAAGCTGCACACAGACTACTTTTCATTCAAGTGTCATTTTGTCAGTGTTGTCCCATTAAAAAATATACATAAATATCTGCAGACATGTGAGGGGTGTACTCACTTTTGTGATACACTATATATGAATAAGTCTTAGTGTCTTTCAGAAAATATGAAATGACTATTTTACATTGTTCTCCTGTACAAAAAGAAAAAAAAATTTGTAGAATGGTTTTCAGCAAGAAATGTTGGAAGAAAAAAAAAAGCAAGCCTGAGGAAGAATAACTGCTGCAGCCTGAGGGTGAATACACAGAATAATATTGAATAAATTGTATTGTGGTTATTTTGCTTGGAGATTATGAAATAATTAATTTTTTGACCAAAGTGAGACACTTTCTCTGCACAGAAAGTTCATGGTTGAGCACACAGACAGATGCTGGAGTTAGGTGGCTTCGCTCTAAATCCAGCATATACTGGTTCTGTGAATGTGGTGATGAAAGTGTGCAGGTGGACCAGTGTGTCTGAGGGAATGCTGTAGAAGGACACAGTCCCTGCAGGACAGTCCACATACACTGCTACTTTGTGACAGACAGGAGAGCAGCGCAGAGGGATGGCTCTTGATCTGTAATTGTGAGTAGCAAAGTAACCGAGGTTCTCACTGCAGTAAAGATCCCAAGACTCATAGGTTTTTCCAAACCTGCTGTCATCACCGTCTCCTTTCCGTCTGATTCCTCCATAAGCTACTGCAATATGAACCTCTCCGCTCCACTCAACCTCCCAGTAACCGCGACCAGTCAGACTGTTAGTGCACAGCACCTGAGGCCAGTGATCAAATCTGTCTGGATGATCCGGATACGACTGGTTCTCTTTCATGTACATCACCTTCTTGTTGTTGTTCAACAGTTTCAGGTTTGTGTGTGCTGTGTTTGGCTCCAGAGTCAGATCACAGAAATCTAATGAAGACAATGATAAAGGACAAAATATGTACATTAAATACTTTCAAATCTAGCAACCCAATAGCTAAATAATAGTTAGCTAATATAAAACAGTAAAAATGGTCCATATATATTGTGGTCTGTAGTTTATTGTTTTTGCAACAAACATTAATGAAACTAATTAGCAGGTGCTGTTACAGCAAGCTAACTATAGCTTTCTTGATAACATGATTGCTAAATTGTATCTGAGCAGAAAGTACTAGCTTGCTACCGGGTCAGTTTTTTATATTAATTCATGAAGAGCAGGAGTCAGCATACAAAAACTGTGTTATGTTTTCAGTCTGTATTACAGTCAAAAAGGGCTTTTCAGTCATGGAAATCCATTCCTGGAACTGGGTAATGTACTCAAATTCATGAGAAAGAAAGTAAGCAGTTAGGGGAACAACAGCACTGCTGGATACAATGTGGAAACATGAATGCCAGTCACTCACATGTTTTTTGGTCATGTACAAGACTACAATGTCACGGTCCTGGGCTGGTGGCCCAGTGTTTTGAGTTCCTTTTTGTTTAGTTCTGTTTTGTTGTAATTTTGGGTTGTGTTCTTATAGTTTAGTGTTCTCAGTTTGTTGTGCCTTTGTGCAATGTCTGCTCCCCTTTGTCATGTTTTCTGTTAGGTCTGTGTGTGTTGTGTTAGTCACTTCCTGTTTTATTTTGGTAAGTCTCATGCTACTTGTGTGTTGTGTTCAGTTTGCTTCCCCTGTGTTATTAGGTTCATTTGTTTCACCTGTTGTTCCCCGATTCCTTGTGTGTATTTAAGCCCTCAGTTTTCCTCTGTTCTTTGTTCGCGTCCTCGTCATTTTATACGTCCAGGTGGATGTGTCTGTGTGCTTTAAGTTTTGTATTTCGAGTTTGAGTTTCAAGTTTTGGGATTTTTCGGGTTTTTGTGTAGCTGGCTCCTGACCAGCCATATTTCGAATTTAAATAAAGGTTGAGTACAAATTCAGCTCTCGCCTTCTGTCCTGCTCTGAGGTCCTTCCTGCCTTGTTAGCTGCAGCAACCGTGACATACAACCATTTTTAGACAGAATTCTGAGGGCTTTGGAGGATATATTTGACTTCAAAACTGTTAAGCATGCGAGAATAATGTTCCTAGGTTTGATACCTGATGCCATATCTCAGACTGAAGATGCCTATCTTTTCAAAATTACTTGCATGCAAAAAGGCAGTTACAAGAAACTGGCTGAAGTGCGACCCTCCAAGTTTCATCCAGTAGCTAATTATTAAAAAATTGCATGAAATAAGAATTCTAATAATATAAAAATACGAAAGAAATTAAATAAAATAAGTATCCAAAAAAAAAAAAAAAACAAAGTCTGGAAAAAGTACAAGTAATAGTGTAGAAGAATATGTATACAACACAGCACAGCAGGGTTTAAATGCAGTTACTAAATTAAGAACACACTCACATTTCCTTAGACCTGTTTTCTGCCATTTGTCTCCACGAGGCTCCATCCTAAAAAAAGCACATTTTTTTTTCAGTATGCAAACATGGACTTTTATATTCTTTGACCCACCTTCTGTTAGAGAAACAAGCCTGTGTTTTTGCTTGGTCTAATACAGTCATGTGTTAAAGAGTGGCTCTGTGGTTTAGTGTTTAATGCTGTCACCAAATATATGAAAGGTCCCTGATTTGTGATTGGGATGAAAAACAAATTCCTGGAATAATTGGATCAGGAAGGCCATCTGGTGTCAAATCAGAATGCAAATTCATCTTCTGTCCTGATTCCTTATTAATAAGGGAGCGCCTGAAGAAAAGCTGCCCACTGTAAAAGGAAGTAAACCATCTTTAATTTCTATTTAATTTCTACATATCAGGACAAAATTCCCAGTCAAAATCCAGACCTCAACCTGACTGAAATACTGTAGCAAGAACTTAAGAGAGCTGCACATAAACACATGAACAATCCTCAATAAGCTGAAGCAATGTTGGAAAGAGTGGGACAAAGTTCCTCCACAATGATATCACAGACTGATGAAAAAAAGATTACTGCTGCTAAAGGTGGCTCTACAAACTATTGAATCATGAAGTGTTATTAGTTTCTCACACAGCTTCTTAGGCTTCGATTTTATTAAATAATGAGATGGAACAATATAATATGTTATGTGTTGTTCGTCTGAGGTGATGTTTTAATAATTTAAACAGACCTCAGAGGGTTAATGTGAAAATGGGTTACTGACAAAAAATGTTAGGCATGATTTTGCAGTTTTTATTCACAGTCGCAACTGTGATTTATTATGAGTTTTTTACACTGGCCACAGGGACACTGGTTATAACAAACCCTGAAACAGAAGTAGGGAAAAGTTTATCCACACCACGCTGTGCAAAATTTAAAAATCCAGCTTTACCTCCAGTTTTCCTACCTGAGAGTGTCCAGTTTCCACTCTGGTTGAACAGAGAGCATCTTCACTCCGGAGTCTCCTGGGTGATTGTACCTCAGGTCCAGCTCTTTCAGATGGGAGGGGTTGGAGCTCAGAGCTGAGCCCAGAGACTCACAGCCTCTTTCTGTGATCAGACAGCCCGACAACCTGCACACACAAAACAACACACATGCCACAACAATAGAAAGAACTACTGAAAGAGTACTCTACAGCACTGCTCAAAGCTTACACGGAATAGAACCAGCATCTTCTCATGAAATGTGTGTATTTTACTGTGAAATAATCACAGTTGAAGTAGAAAAACAAAATTTTTGTAACAGTAAGCTGACCTGAGGGTTTCCAGTTTACAGTGGGGACTCCCAAGTCCAGCACAGAGTAGCGTCACCCCAGAGTCCTGCAGGTCATTGTTACTCATGTCCAGCTCTCTCAGTTCAGAGGACTGGGAGCTGAGAACTGAACAGAGGGCTTCACAGCTTCTCTTTGTGAGGTTACAGCCACTCAACCTGGAAAATTATGAATCAGAAAATAATAATAATGTGCTAGTTATGTGTTACAATATGTGATCTTTCAAAACCCTTGAAATAAGTAATATCTTATCAGGACCAAACTAGTTGCACACTTACAGAACTTTCTTGGAGGCTTTGATCACTGGCAGCAGCTTCAGCAGAGCCTCCTCTGAAGCTGAATATTTCTTCAGGTCAAACACATCCAGATCTTCTTCTGATGACAGTAAGATGAAGACCAGAGCTGACCACTGAGCAGGAGAGAGATTAACTATAGAGAGATTCCCTAAAGACTGGCTTTCTGAATGCAGATGACACTGGATCTCCTTCACAACAGAATGATCTCTCAGCTCATTTAGACAGTGGAACAGATTGATGCTTTTCTCTGGAGACAGATTTTCACTGATCTTGTTCTTAATGTACTGGACTATTTCCTGATTCATCTCTGAGCTGCTTCCTGTCTGTGTCAGCAGGCCTCGTAAGAGACTTTGATTGGTCTGCAGTGAAAGACCCAGGAGGAACCGGAGGAACAAGTCCAGGTGTCCATTTGGACTCTCTAAGGCCTTGTCCACAGCACTCTGGTAGAAGTGTCTCACTGAAGGCTCTTCAGTCGGCACTGATGCTGTTTGTTCTTCTTCCAGCAGGTTGACACCAGAGTTGGTGAATGTCAGATGGACATGAAGAGCAGCCAGAAACTCCTGAACACTCAGATGGATGAAGCAGAACACCTTCTCCTGGTAGAGCCCTCTCTCTTCTTTAAAGATCTGTGTGAACACTCCTGAGTACACTGAGGCCTCTCTGATATTGATGCCACACTCTGTCAGCTCTGATTCATAGAAGATCAGTTTTCCCTTCTGCAGCTGCTCAAAAGCCAGTTTCCCCAGAGCCTCAATCATCTTCTTGCTCTCTGGACTCCAGTGTGGATCTGACTCAGCTCCTCCATCATATTTTATGTTCCTCATTTTCGTATGAACGACCAGGAAGTGGATGTACATCTCAGTCAGGGTCTGAGGCAGCTCTCCTACTTCACTGGTTTTTAATAAGTTCTCTGTAACTGTAGCAGTGATCCAGCAGAAGACTGGGATGTGGCACATGATGTGGAGGCTTCGTGCTGACCTGATTAGAGAAATTATTTTGTTGGCCTTTTCCTCATCTCTGAGTTTCTTCCTGAAGTATTCCTCCTTCTTTGGGTCAGTGAACCCTCTGACCTCTGTGACCATATTTACACACTCAGCAGGGATCTGATTGGCTGCTGCAGGTCGTGTGGTTATCCAGACGTGAGCAGAAGGAAGCAGATTCCCCCTGATGAGGTTTATCAGCAGAACATCCACTGATGAGGACTCTGTGACATCAGTCAGGATCTCAGTGTTGTGGAAGTCCAGAGGAAGTCGACACTCATCCAGACCATCAAAGATGAACACAACCTTGAGGCTGTCAAAGCTGTAGAGTCCTCCATGTTTAGTTTCAGTAAAGAAATGATGAACAAGTCCCACCAAACTGAACTTTTCATCCTTCAGCAGATTCAGCTCTCTGAAAGTGAATGGAAACATGAACTGGATGTCCTGGTTGGTTTTATCTTCAGCCCAGTCCAGAGTGAACTTCTGTGTTAGGAATGTTTTCCCGATGCCAGCGACTCCCTTTGTCAGCACTGTTCTGATTGGTTTATCTCTCCCCTCTGTGGCTTTAAAGATGTCTTCACATCTGATTGCTTTTTCTGGTCTGTTTGGTTTCCTGGAAATCTTTTCAATCTGTCTGACCTCATGTTCATCATTGACCTCTGCGGTTCCTCCCTCTGTGATGTAGAGCTCTGTGTAGATCTCATTCAGAATGACTGAGTTTCCTGGTTTAGCGATCCCCTCAAACACACACTGGAACTTCTTCTTCAGGTTAGATTTGAGTTTGTGCCTACAACCTGAGTCAGGGTTTTCTAAAAGGAAACCACAAGAAATAAAAGTATAGTTTAATGTTTGTGAAAGTATTATTTAAATAGGACACATGTCAATTCTGCTCCCATAAAGACTGCAAAAGAAATCCTCTTACTGCTCTGCAGACGGTCAGCCAGCGTTTCCTGCTTCATTCTTCTCAGGAAATTAACTGTGATTTTCAGAAATGCCTCTGCATTGATCCTCTGTGCCTCATCTTCACCCTCCAACACCTCCTCATCCTCTTCATGACTCTCTGAGGATTCTGGATTCAAATAATTCAGCGTCTTTTTTAGCTCATTTTTAACAAAGGTGACAATGCTGTCCTCCAGCCGCTGAAACAGAATGAACAACAAATCAAATCTCTATGATAAATTATATGAAAAACAAAGAATCAGTTGTTTAAATATGAGCTCTCTGCAGATGTGTTTAGTTATTCAGGAGAGGAAACAAGCCTGCACATGAGCTCCTGTGCAGCGTTAGTGTTACCATGTAAGACTTTGGCTTTATTTATTTTATTTAGAATGTGATTCTAATGAAATATGTTTACTTCTATCTACTTTATGATTGCTTATAGATAAATGCTGAATAGTGCTAACCTCTACAATAGACAATGTGTCAAATTCACTATAGACATAACTGATGAATCACAAAAGATTCCATTGAAAACAATATTACAGGTTCATTATTGTTATAAGGCAGGACACAGTCATATTCTAACTCAGCAGAATTAGCAACAATTATAAAGAAAGAAATATAATTTTTAAATGATGTGTCAAAGTGATTAAGAACATCATTAAAAATGAGTGAAATATCTGTGGTGTTATGACGTGTGAGTGCCATATTTAAATTACAGTTAATAAATTACATTTAATATTTAGATATGATTCAGCAAAGTGAGCCAAGGGTTTTTTTTTTCTTTTGTTCATGCAGACACAGCATCAGGAAATGGAACAACCAACCGAGAATGTTGCTGCTACACCGTACACTGTGATTTTTAGTTGTTGTTTTCTTTAATGAATCTTGCAATAAAAACTATAATATTAAATTATTTATTTGGTCTGACTTGCAGACATCAGACTATTAAAAGTTGCAGTGACCCTGTCAGAGTAGAAGAGGTTAAAAAAATAATAAAAAAATTTTTAAAAAAGCTGGATCTATTAATTTAAACTGATTGTTTCACTTGTACAGACCTGAAATACTGGACCCAGGTCAGTTTCACCTTCCAAATCTGAGTCCGGCTGAACAGCTCTGTGGAGACAACATGAAGAGTCAAAACTTAGATTTTGTGTGTGTGTGTGTGTGTGTGTGTGTGTGTAATGATTGTGTTCTGATGTTCTTAAAATGAACCTATTTCTGCTCATTTCCAGCTTCGTCTATACTAAATCTTGGACTTTTCTTGAGTGACAGTTCAGAATAATCCTTCTTTATCTCATGGTGCAGGTTTATCACTGTTTCTCATGGAGCAGGAAAAGTCAGGAAAATATTTATTTATTTATGTGCACACTTCTGCTATAACAGCTGCTAGAAATCATTTTATCTTACTTCTCAACAATGGAGCTCTTATTGACGGCCGTGCACTGCACAGCTGTAATGTACACAATTAATTACATCTTACTTCTCAACAGCCGAGGATTTTACTCTTTTAACTTTAGTGGGATCGTTCTTGGAACTCCTCCGCTTCCTCTTCCTCTTATACGTAGAGCTGAGTCCTGGTTCAGGTTCAGGGTCATCTGATCTGGGGAGTGTAAAACATTGTCAGGTAAGATTTTCCATTTTTACACTTTTGCTACAACAGCTTCTAGACAAATAGCTTTATCTTACTTTTCAATAGCAGGAGATTTTCCTCCTTTGAAGACAATGATGGCATCCTTTGACTTCCGAGACACAAGGCTGTGTTCAGGTTCAGAGAAGTCTGGTTTATGATGTTTCCTGATAGAAAGAAAAATTAACTTTTCATTTTGAACTAATGGACAAGCTATTTATAAAAAGCTTATACACTCTATAGAAATAAGTCAAAGAATTCTGCAGGCCTGTAGAGACTGAAGCTCATCACAGAAAATGATTCCCACTTTATTCTGTCAACTTTCTAGTTATTATACTTTGAGCTTGAAACACTATTAAATATCTGAGACAGTCACACAGCAGGATCCACAAGCATGTCTCCACACAGATATCACATATGATTCACATAAATGGTAACCTTCATCATCATTTAATGAGGTATTGCCCAAATTTTGTTTCCTACACAGCGTGTATTCATATACAGCATGTATTCTTCATTTGAAATGTATCTGTGTAAATATATTAACTTAAAAAGCGAAATAAAAGGAAGAGAGTCGATTCACATTATAAGAAAGAATCATTCCTTTTTTACTGAAAGAAATAAAAGTTACTAAATCTGTTCAAATGACTACAAGATAAACTAAACACACTCACTGACTGCAGCTGTTGGTATTTACTGTGCACAGGATAGATCAGTTATTACCGTACTGCAAACAGTCTGTGTGCAGGGATGGATGCTGCCTGAACCTAATATCTCCCATGAAGTCTGCATGAGTCACACTACTATCCTCATTACAGAGTCGGTGCAGTGCTGTTTTTGTTGAGTGCAGTAATGTTTGCTGTGAGCATGAAGCTTGTCTAAGTCATTCAATAGTTAAATGAAGGCAGTTTGTTTGTTGTGCTCAGTGCACTGATGCTACAGGTCTATATGAAGGTTTTCTGTGTAAAAAATGACTTGAGCATGAGATTTATTATGGTCCTGTGGGACTTCACAAAAACTATAAAAATTAATCTGTCCAAATCAATCACAGAAATAATGAAAAACAGGTTTTAGGAAGAATTAATTATTGCACAATAATGTAATGTGAGGCATTGAGTGTGATACCTTTCCATGTTGGTCACAAGCTGCAGTCACCTGATCAAAGAGAAAAAAATGTTTTAGTCCGTTTATTTACATTTAGGCAGTGGGTTAATATAGACCAGTGCTTCTCAATTATTTTCTGTTACGCCCCCCCTAGCAAGAAGAAAACTATTCGCGCCCCCCACTCCCCACCGTGACTATCCATCTCTGCATAACATTTTATCCTTATTAACATTAAAGAAAAGAAAAAAGAAAGACATATGGTCAAACTTACAAAGAATAACTTTATTAAATCGTGTTTTAAGTCTGCAACAGAAAAGATTTTGTGCATCATTGCCTGAAATTAAAAATAAATAAATCCTTGTTTAAACTGTAAACATGTTTGACCAACTAATTGCACAATTGCAAAATTAAATCAAATCAATAAATAATATTTAATAATTATAATAACTAATAAACTACAAAAACTAAAAAAATAATAACTAATTTATATTAGTTATTATTTATATTGGGGGTGGCTGTAGCTCAGTAGGTAGAGCAGGTCACCTACTGATCGGAAGGTCAGTGGTTCGATTCCTGGCTACTCCGGGCTACATGCCAATGTATCCTTGGGCAAGATACTTAACCCCAAGTTGCTCTCCGACCGTCCCGTCGGAGTATGAATGTGTGTGAATGTTAGCTAATTAAAAGCACTTAGCTTAGTAAACATGGAAGTGCTTGTATGAATGGGAGTGCATGGGTGAATGTAAAACGTGTTGTATAAGCGCTTTGAGTGCTCAGACTGAGTAGAAAAGCGCTATATAAGAACTAGTCCATATTCAGTTCAGCAACATTAACTCAGGAGCACAATATATAAAACACTTGAACCTACAAAACAAAAATTAATTAAACAATTTGTGCTCATTTTTTCTTTCTTTTTTTGATCAAAATGAGGAGGAAGTCAGGTTTAATGGTTACAATGAGCACGTTTTGCAGTGCACAGCTTTTCGAAGCGAGGTTCGAAGCATGATAGTGCAACTCTCAGCTCCTGCTCAATGTTTAGCTGGGACCTGTACTTGGTCTTCAGTGCAGCAACAGCAGAGAAGCCAATCTCACAAAGGTAAAATGTTGAAAAAGGAAGCAGAATGCTTATAGCTTTCTCCCCTAAGAGTGGATACTGCCTCTCTACACTCAGCCAGAATGCACTGAGTGTCTGTGATGTGAACCTCAGTCTCAATGTGGAGTCAGACGTCATGTCAATGAACTGCTCCTCTTCTGCAGAGCTGAAACCAGTTGGAGCTGGTGCACTGAAAGGGTCTCTCACCCAGTCATACTGGGAACTGTTTTCAGGGAAGTACTTTTTAAAGAATCCAATCAGTGAAGAAATATGCTGCTTAATGTGTGGAATCACTGAGATAGCATCATAGTCATTAGTGTCCACAAATTCATGCAGGTTCTCAAATGAATCGGTGTTTCCTTCATCAAGTTGCCTGCCCCACATTGCAAGCTTTCGGGTGAAAGAGCTAATCTTGTCTGTGACCTGAGGGAGGTGTTTATCTTTCCCTTGAAGCTGTAGATTCAGTTCATTTAGCTTTCCAAATATGTCACTCAGGTAGGCCAGTTTTCCCAGGAAGTTCTCATCACAAAATTTTTCTGCCACTTCATACTTGTGCTCCTGCTCAAAAAACACTCTTATTTGCTCTCTGAGCTCAAAAACTCGGGACAAGACTTTTCCTCGTGACAACCACCTTGCTTCACTGTGATAGAGCACAGCTTGATGTTCAGCTCCCATCTCCTCACAGATGGCAGAGAAGACTCTTGTTTTTAGTGGTCTAGTCTTTATAAAATTGACTACACCTATGATATCAGTCATAACCTCACTTAATTCAGGGGAAAGTTGCCTGGATGCAAGTGCTTCTCTGTGTATAATACAGTGTGTCCACTCAGCATGAGGTGAGGCTGTCTTGATGAGTGCCCTAAGTCCTTTTCTCTTCCCTGCCATGGTTTGTGCACCATCACTGCAAACACCAATGCAGTTCTCCCACTTTAGCCCATTCTCAGTCAAAAAGGAGTCCAGAATTTTGAATAGCTCTTCAGCTGTGGCTCTGTCTCTGACATATTTACAAAAAAGTAGATCCTCACACAGGGAGTTTGACAATTCAAAACGTACATAAGCAATAAACAGACAGTCTTTGTTGCTGTCAGTTGCTTCATCAAATTGTAAGGCAAAACGTTTGTCTTTGAGTTTATCTACCAGCTGTTCATGAAGATCGTTAGCAATGTCATCTATAGGTCTGGCGACAGTGTCATTGGACAGAGGGATAGTTTTTAGTTTTGCTGCACTGGCGTCGTCCAGCATGACAGAGACCATGTCTAAGGCTGCAGGCAGTATCAGCTCCTCTGCTATGGTGTGGGGCTTTTTGCACTGCGCAATTTGGTACGCCACCTTATATGATGCTAACAGCGCTCGATGGTTTACTGAAGTAGCCTTCACAAAGCGGGATGACTGTTGGCAATATTCAGCACGTTTTCGCTGAAAAAACTCTAGCGGCTTACCGGCGTGATTGGAGTGTAACGTATTTAAGTGACGCGCTAATTTATTTGGCTTCATGCTGTCCGCTGCGAACATTTTTAGACACAGCAAACACACCGGTCTTTCCTCTTCTCCAACTGTAGTGACAGTGAAGCCAAGCGCTAAATACGCTTCGTCGTATTTCCTCGTCTTAGCTTTCGGGTGACTTTCTTTTGTCTCATTATCTTTGTCTCTCTCCGCTTTTCTTTTCATCCCTGTTAAAAACTTTTTCATGTTGGGGGTTGTTATGTTGAATAACGGAGGCTATAGACAGAACGCAGTCGGAGCTTTCTGTTGACTCAACACTGCTAACCAAGGCAAACCTGTTGTAACAATGACAGCGCCACTGCCGCCTACTGTAGTGGATGCGCAATTACACTTTATACTAGTACGGCCCAAAAAAAAAAGCCTGTTCCCCAGGGTCACACGCGCCCCCCCAGGTATCGCACCGCGCCCCCCTAAGGGGGCGCGCCCCACTATTTGAGAACCACTGCTCTGAGCTGAGATGGTCTGAGGCCAAGTGGAAGACTGTCCTCTGATCTGACAATTGAGATATGAAGTTATTTTAGGAAAACACTTATCACACTATGAAATAGGGAAGTAACATAAGAGGCTCCGCTCTGTTGTGTGATTTAAAAAGGGTTTAAAATGGGTTTTGAATAAGAAAACCAAAAGTATTGAATTCCAACTTGTTGTCCATCCGTGCTTCTGTTTATCTGCCGCAGCTGCGATTTCTTATCTGACCGTTTGTTTTTGTCCGCGGCACGCGCAACAAGGCGTTCACGTCTAAAGCAACGGAATAGAAAATGGTGGCGAGATTATATTTAGTTTCACTTTCACTACTTTTCACTGCGCAGATATAAGTAGGATATGTTATGCTGTTCTTATCCCAATTAATCCAAGTAATTATGGAAAAAGAGGAATACTCACCCTTTACTAGTTAGTAAAAATGTGCGGCATATGGAAATTGCGTCTGTTTCGATAAACTCGCTACACAGACGCGTCATCAGGTAATTTGGCTACAAAAAATGTAAAACTTTCATGTAAAACTGCATGAATGTAATCGGTGCGTTAATGAAAGCTGTTTACTGCTTGAAGAAAAGAAAACAGATTCAAGTTTTACGATATTTTCCGTCAAAATTTCAGGATACAAAACAAACAAACAAAAAAAAAAAAACTAGGACACATTAAAACGGACGAAATGTGGCGATAAAATGAACTTTTAGACTGCAACAACTTTACCTCCAGTTAACGGTGCAGAATAATTGGAGTTCCAATATTAGACGGTGTTGTGCCAAACAGCGCTCGGCTTGCAGGAACTTAAAGCCCAGCTTGCGCACTTCCACAGCTGCTGATTTTGGTGTCGTGCTAAAAAGTGTTCGGCTAAGAAGCTCGGAGTTTGAGCAAAATAAAGACAAACTCTGCTTCTGCTTTCACATTTTCGGCACTTGTGTCCAAGTTAAAAGTCCCGGTAATTCCAGTAAGTTTCGAAACAAACAAACAAATAAATGGCGTCGCTTCTTCTTCTTGTTCTTTTTTTTTGCTTTTGGCGTCGCTTCTTCTCCGCTCAAGCTCGTTACGCATCACGTCATGACGCCGTTTTTTTCTTCTTTCCTTATGAAAGACTGAACACAACTCCAGCAAATGGCCGATGAGGTTTCAGAGATAATAAAGTGCAGCTTAAAGTGTTGGGTTTTTAAACATTTGTTTTGAGCATTTGAGCGTTTTCACAATTGAAGCGATCATGACCCAAGTCAGTGGCGAAAAAAGTAGGTATGCAATGCGGAGGGGCGCCGCACAAAGGGGCGGTCAAAGCGCTGCGGGGAAATTATTTCTCTAGTCGGCATTTTCTGTATTTAACAGCTGTGCATATGATATGATCAGCAATAGAGGCACGGCGCTGATTAGGCGCCACTGTGCTTCTTCACCCTACACACACGCACGCGCGCGCACACACACACTAAAGGCGCTCCAGCAGCTTCAGAGGTACATCTCAGAAAGCATATAGCCGCTCCTCTGCTCAAAGTTGACAGTTGCCGTCATTTCAGGACTCAGAACCGCCGTGGCTGCTGATTGGTCGACAAAAGTGACACGAAGGTAATTTCAGATTATAAGAGCAATGAAGCATCGTAAACTGGTACAGACAGGCTCCACTATAGTTTTATTTCCATCGGTTCACTCCTGTCCTGTTATAATAAAGGGAGGTGGCATTGGAAACACTAAGTGTTGTGCCTTTAATTCAATTTTTTATTCCTGCTTCTACGGTTACTCCGTGTGCATACACACTGTACAGTATTCTTAAATTTGAAATAGATAACTATCTTTGGGTATAATTCTATTATTTTCTCTGAGGTCGGTGTTACAGGCTAATATACAGACTGATTGCAATGTTTGCTTTCAGCATTTGTCTGCTTTCCTTCTCTCACTCTACCTTTAATAGCTATATGAGCTTTGTGGTCGATTGCCTACTTTTTATTATTAGTTTCTTTTTTTTTCTAATCACTCTGTACCAAACACAGTTTCTTTGCCTATAGGCTCCTCCTGTCATTCCCTTCCTTCCTTTATATTAATTTTCAAATTAATATCCATATAATGCCAGTGCTGACAGGTGGGGAGGGGCAGTTTAAAAAGGAGAGAGGGGAGAAGATAAAGGGAGGAAGAAGGAGGAAAACAAAAAGGAAAGGGACAGAAAGAGAAAGCGATGGTAGGACAAACGATAAAACTAAAGGAGAAAGCACAATTAAAACGCAAAGGGACAACTGCTGCATCTGAAACAAAGTGAAAGTTGCATTTTGCTTCCTCTGACTCGCTCATTGCAGGACCTCCAGCAGGTTTTTGCTTGAGAAACCTGAAGCCTGTGTGCGGCTCGACCGCAGGATTTACTCGGAGTTGTTTTTACGTTCCTCGTGAGCGCTTTGTGCCATCTAGCGGCATCTCTGAGTATTGCACTGGTATGATAGTACAATCAAACAGGCACTGAATTACCGAATACAACAAAATAAAACAAAATACTGGTGTCAACATTGTTTATTTATCATTTACAGAATGAACTGTATTCACTTTCAAATCCAGGTTTATGCCTTTGCACATTTTTAAAGCTTAACATGAACAGCAGGTCATGTGATGAAATGGCAACAGTTTTTTAATTCATGAGATATATACACAAGTGTTACGTCCCGCAGGCCTAGGAGACAAGGGAGCAACATACGATCAGGACATGAACCAAAAAGAACAGAACCATTTTTAAAATAAATAATGTTTATTTGAAAGAAATAACAAAAAAATGAGCCACAACATAAAACAATCCCCAAACGGGAGACGCCACCTATCCTGTCAGGAGAAAAAAGAAACACACCAAACACAGCCAAACAATCCTCCGGAACCTCGGATCACATCTGTGGTCAGCCCACAGACAAACCACTCTCCACCACAGGAGTAACACTACAGCTGCTCGAGCCACCAAAAACGCAGACTGCTTCACCACCACTTTCTTCTCTCTCCCCGGCACCGCCTCCTATCCCGCCTTCTTATATCCTGTGGCCCTGATTAGGAGGAGACGCCCCTGCTGTAGCGAGAGAGAGAGAGACAGAGAGAGAGAGAGAGAGAGAGAGAGAGACCACAGAGCGATCCCACCCACACAGCATAATAATGACAATACGGCACGCAGCCGTAACACAAATAAAACACATTTCACTTTTATAAATACAACAGAGGACATAAAAATATGACTACACTGTAGCACAGTTTCAGTTTAACAGTACAGCCATTAAAGCTGTAACAGTTCTCTAAAATGTGTAAATAAATGTGAAAAAGCTCTCTGGCCTGCAGACAGCTGGAGGCCTTCGACTGTAAGGAAGGATTTCATTGATCAGCAGTTCTCATCACACTGTGACACAGACTGAAGGAGCATTTCTCTTCTCTCCTGTTCCAGCTGTCACTCAAATACAGCTGCTGTCAGGAATGCAACAGACACCTCATGGAGTAATTCCTCCCTATTGTTACTTCTTTCCAGTAAAAAAAAACAATAAAGATTATCTGTACGGAGCCCCACAAAGGGTCATTGGGGGAAAAGGTGTACTTTTGCAAGATCCCACAAAAGTTTATAATTTAAGACCATGCACTTCCGTGTCAATCTTGATACAGTATCATCTGTCAGGGTGCTGAAAGGATGGACGAGAGATTCATCTTTAATTCATAACTCAACAGTTCCTGTTAGCCATAAACACACCAAAACTGTTCAGACATGAAGGAATGAACCTGGCTGACTCTCTCACCCTCATTCCTTCACTGAGCATACCCAAGCTGTCATATGGGAGGGGTACACCCTGTACAGGGTGTCGCAGGGCTAATCATGAAATTGTACTTTACAATTTTGGAAAAGAAGAGCTTTAATTGTTTGCTTGGAAGGCAAACAGAGGATTAGAGGTTCATCTTTCTGAGCCAGCACAGATATAAACATGGGAGCCAAGTACCCTAACTCTAAACCCTGGGTAAACGGGTTCAGTGAATGTGGTGTTGAAGGTGTGGAGGTAGACCAGTGTGTCTGGGAAGACATTATAAAAGGACAGCGTGCCAGCTGGACAGTCCACATATACTGCGACTTTGTGACAGGACGAGGAGGGGGGGACGGGGATGCCTCTTGATGTGTAATTGTGATTTGCAAAGTAACCACTTCCACAGCAGTACAGACACCAGGACTGATCCGTCTTTCCAAATTTGCTGTCATCGCCGCTTCCTTTCCGCGTTATTCCTCCGTAACTCACTACAATACGAATCTCTTCGCTCCACTCGACCTCCCAGTAACAGCGACCAGTCAGACTGTTGGTGCACATCATCTGAGCCCAGTGATCGAATCTATCAGGATGGTCAGGATACAGCTGGTCCTCTTCCACGTACATCACCTTCCTGTTGTCGTCAGACACTCTGAGTTTTCTGTGTAATGTGTTTAGATCCAGCTTCAGGTCACAGAAATCTGATGGGGGAAAAAAATCAGACAAAAAATGTCATAAATACACCACAAATGAAAACCAGAAAGCATTAAATTAGTGTTTTATTGGCAGTATCAGATTCAACACAAAAGTTTTTAAATGAGTTCATTTTTATTTCCTTTATTTAAGTGCAACTAAACCAGAGGTTTTCTATGATAATCAAACTATTTAGTTACATTAGTTGTTGTGTTTTTTGTTGTACCTTTTAGTTTATTGTAATGTGTATTTTATTTAAAATTTATGACCTGTAATGAAATTATCTAAATGGTTTTTAAAAACTGATAAAAATCCATCAAACTGATAAAACCCCTCAAAACTGATCTAAAATGTGTGTTTTGTTACATCTTACAAGTGTAAAGTGTTAGAAAATGACCTTTCTTGACTATTGAGTTTGATATTCTGGTGGTTCAAGTGTTATCCAGTCCAGGGTTAAGGGGAACTAGGGCTGTATCATCTGTCACTGGGAAAAAAGGAAGAGTAGACTGTAGACAGATTGTCAGTCCATCATGGGGCTATCACAGAGAGACAGACGACCATTCACATTCATGTTCCCTTTTTAAATCTCAAAGGCAAAGTGGTTCCTCTCCTCACACACAAAATCTTAAATAATTGAGCCTCATTATATTTTAAATATTACCCTAATAGGGGAGTTTGCTCTCAGACTGCAGGCTGATCTGTGTTCTCTAAACTTTAAGCATTAAGCTCTACCTAAACGTTTTCACTCCCCACATATTTATATACCTATGCAGCATGTTATTAAAGTTTTTCCTCTCTCTGATGTTTTCTTCTGTCTCTCTATGCTCTCTTCTTTTACTTTATCTTTCCATCAGCCCACAACAGATGGTGTGAATTACAGATGACTGCCCCTCTCTAAGCCTGGTTCTGCTGGACGTTTCTTCCTGTTAAAAGGGAGTTTTTCCTTCCCACGCTCACACAGTGACTGCTCACAGGGGATTGTCTGATTGCTGGGATATTCTCTGAAACTGTAGGGTCGTTACTTTGCAAAGAACCTTGTTATGACTGTTGTTGTAAAGGCTCAATTCAGGTAGTAATCCATAATTGAGCTAAATTAAATTAATATAACCGACCTGTTATTTGACCTTCATATTCAGTTAGAGTAATGCAGCTTTGGTCCGACTCATGGAACAGTGGAACTGTCATGATCCTGGGCCGGTGGCCCAGCGTTTTGAGTTATTTTGTGTAGCTTTCTTTTGTTGTACTTTTCAGGTTGTTTTCTTAGTGTTGCTTTTAGTTTCTCTGTTTGTTATTTGAGTGTGCGATTTTGGTTTCCTTTTGTTGTTTTTGTTTTGTAATGTTGCCTTAAGTTTTCTGTGTTTAGGTTAGTATTTGTTATGTGAATGAATGAATGAGTTTATTGCCATGTGGGTGAACAAGTTCACACATTGGAAATTGCAGTTACAGAACACCATCCAAGAATACACAAAACACAACACACATGGGGGGATATGTGTCCTGGGGTCATGCAGCCGACTTGCAGCGCTACCTTTGGCAGGAGGAGAAAACAACACATCATGGGGAAGTTAGGTAAAAAAAAGTCATCTGGTACAGTGCTCAAAAAGAGCACTATACCAGGGTCCAAAAAAACCACCTTAGCAAAGCATTTGCACATGTAAAGCAAGGACAGCGGCGGTAGGTGAGGTCAGGTCAGGAGGGAATGCAGACGGAGACGAGAGGTGGGGGCATTGTGGAGCCAGATGCCAGGTCCTAGCCAAAACAGTTCGCTGATAGTGGTGGAATTTCATCAGCGGCCGTGGTACACCAGACCCAGCTTCACAAATCACAACGCGGAGTGGGGGGAAGAGCAGCCGCACACAGAGCCCTGGAGAGAGATATGGTTGCCAACCCAAGGCCTGTGTGTTTTGTCTTTCGAGTTTTTCCTGCTTTCGAGTTTCAAGTTTCAAGTGTACTGTTCGGTAATTATTTGAGTTTTCAAATAAACTGTCCGAACCTACTCTCGCCGTGTCCTGCACTGGGGTCCTCCCTGCCTTGCCCGCACACGGCCGTGACAGGAACAACTGTTCACCCTTTTGAGGATACTCAAAGGTGGGTGAGAGTTGGCCTAAAAACTATATTTGAGATTTCCTGCGTTTGGAAAAGGTGCAGACTGTGCCCTTCAAGGGTGTTAAGACTCAGCGTTGGGTGAATGGTTTATTGGACTGCTTTACAGAGTTTAAGTATAAGTCACTCATTTTGTTGCCTGCTGGTAGTTGCCATCCTTCCAGTTCCTTCCAAAGGGAGCTGAAGCCTATCCCAGCCGTCATAAGATGAGGTACAACTATTCATCCCTGCAGTCACACCTACGGACAATTTCGAATCATCAGTTAACCTAACGTGCATGTGTTTTTGGACTGTGGGAGGTAACTGGAATACACACACAGGGAGAACAGAAAGGCCACAGCCAGCTAATGGATTTTAACACATAGCAGTGGACACAGAGTTATAAAAATAAATATAAAGAAAGAAAATTACATTTCTTTAGACCTGGTGTCAGCCACTTCACTCCACAAGGCTCCATCCTGAAATTGAAAAGAAAAGCAAAACAAAAACAGAGGTGTCAGACTAGCTGGTTCCCTTTCAACAATCAACATTTAACCCTTCAACTATCTTTTCCTGACCAAAAAGTTAGGTTTTTATTTTTTATTTTATTTAGTGCTTTCTTTCATTATGAGCACACAAAATAAAATTATTGGCTTGTCTAGTATTAAACACTGTCCCTTACAATGTGATCACATGACAATGTGATCACATGACAATGTGGTAGAGATCATTTCCAGTCCTATCTATACTTCTAGTTACCTGAGAGTGTCAAGTTTCCAGTGTGAATCCTCCAGCTGAGAAGACAGCTGGTTCATTATCAGGTCCCCTGGGTGATTGTAGCTCAGGTCCAGCTCTCTCAGATGGGAAGGGTTGGAGTTCAGAGCTGAGGCCAAAGAAGCACAGCCTTTCCCTGTGATCAGACAGCCTGACAGCCTGCAAATACATTATAAAACATATGGCACATAATCTGAGAGAAATACTTTGAATTTGGTATAAGATCGTTTTAAAGAAATGTGGAATGAATTAGCTTTTTTTTTTTTTGTTATTTAGGATAATAAAACACTGAAAAATAATTTAATATTTCAAAATCCTTTGAAACAAGCCCACAGTGAGCTAATCTGACCTGAGGGTTTCCAGGGTGCAATGGGGACTGTCAAGTCCAGCACAGAGCAGCTCCACTCCTGAGTCCTGCAGGTTGTTGTTACTCATGTCCAGCTCTCTCAACTCACAGGATTGTGAGCTCAGAATGGAGGAGAGAGCATCACAGCTTCTCTCTGTGAGATTGTAGCCACTCAGCCTGGAAATACAACAGTGGAAAGAAATAAGAAGCATCTTTAAATTTGTGAATTTTCCAAATTCTTGGAAAAAGCACAGATTCAAAGCAGGTTAAACCTCTTTCAAGTTGGTTATACACTTACAGAGCCTTTTTTGAGACTTTAATCACTGGCAGCAGCTTCAGTAGAGCCTCCTCTGAAGCTGAATATTTCTTCAGGTCAAACACATCCAGATTTTCTTCTGATGACAATAAAATGAAGACCAGAGCTGACCACTGAGCAGGAGAGAGATGCAGTGGGGACTCCCAAGTCCAGCACAGAGTAGCTTCACCCCAGAGTCCAGCAGGTTGTTGTTACTCATGTCCAGCTCTCTCAGTTCAGAGGACTGGGAGCTGAGAACTGAACAGAGGGCTTCACAGCTTCTCTTTGTGAGGTTACAGCCACTCAACCTGGAAAATTATAAATCAGAAAATAATAATAATGTGCTAATTATGTGTTACAATATGTGATCTTTCAAAACCCTTGAAATAAGTAATATCTTATCAGGACCAAACTAGCTGCACACTTACAGAACTTTCTTGGAGACTTTGAAGACCAGAGCTGACCACTGAGCAGGAGAGAGATTAACTACAGACAGGCTTCCTGACCTTAGGTGACGCTGGATCTCCTTCACAATGCAGTCATCATTCAGTTCATTCAGACAGTGGAATAAGTTTATGTTTTTCTCTGGAGAGAGATTTTCATTCATCCTATTCTTAATATATTGGACTGTTTTGTGATTGGTCTGTGAGCTGCTTCCTGTCTGTGTCAGCAGGCCTTTTAAGAGACTTTGATTGGTCTGCAGTGAAAGACCCAGGAGGAACTGGAGGAACAAGTCCAGGTGTCCATTTGGACTCTGGTAGAAGTGTCTCACTGAAGGCTCTTCAGTCGGCACTGATGCTGTTTGTTCTTCTTCCAGCAGGTTGACACCAGAGTTGGTGAATGTCAGATGGACATGAAGAGCAGCCAGAAACTCCTGAACACTCAGATGGATGAAACACAACACCTTCTCCTGGTAGAGCCCTCTCTCTTCTTTAAAGATCTGTGTGAACACTCCTGAGTACACTGAGGCCTCTGTGATATTGATGCCACACTCTGTCAGGTCTGATTTTTAGAAGATCAGGTTGCCCTTCTGCAGCTGCTTAAAAGTTAAAAGCCAGTTTCCCCAGAGCCCCAATCATCTTCTTGTTCTCTGGACTCCAGTGTAGATCTGTCTCAGCTTCTCCATCATACTTGATGTTTTTCACTTTGGTTTGTACCACCAGGAAGTGGATGTACATCTCAGTCGGGGTCTGAGGCAGTTTTTCTTCCTTTCTGGGTTTTGATACATTTTCCAGAACTGTAGCAGTGATCCAGCAGAAGACTGGGATGTGGCACATGATGTGGAGGCTTCTAGATCTCTTAATGTGTGAAATTATGATGATGGCCTGCTTCTCATCTCTGAATCTCTTCCTGAAGTACATCTCCTTCTTTTGGTTTGTGAACCCTCTGTGACCATGTCTACACACTCAGCAGGAATCTGATTGGCTGCTGCAGGTCGTGTGGTTATCCAGATGTGAGCAGAAGGAAGCAGATTCCCCCCTGATGAGGTTTGTCAGCAGAACATCCACTGATGTGGACTCTGTGACATCAGTCAGGATCTCAGTGTTGTGGAAGTCCAGAGGAAGTCGACACTCATCCAGCCCATCAAAGATGAACACAACCTTGAACTTTTCAAAGCTGCAGATTCCTGCTTCTTTGGTTTCAGTAAAGAAATGATGAACAAGTCCCACCAAACTGAACTTTTTATCCTTCAGCAGATTCAGCTCTCTGAAAGTGAATGGAAACATGAACTGGATGTCCTGGTTGGTTTTATCTTCAGTCCAGTCCAGAATGAACTTCTGTGTTAGGAATGTTTTCCCGAGGCCAGCGACTCCCTTTGTCAGCACTGTTCTGATTGGTTTATCTCTCCCCACTGTGGCTTTAAAGATGTCTTCACATCTGATTGGTTTTTCTGGTCTGTCTGATTTTCTGGAAAACATTTCAATCTGTCTGACCTCGTGTTCATCATTGACTTCTCCAGTCCATCCTTCTGTGATGTAGAGCTCTGTGTGGATCTGATTCAGATAGATTGGGTTTCCTGCTGTAGAAATGCCCTCAAACACACACTGCAACTTTTTCTTCAGGTCAACTTTAAGGTGGCACTCACAGCCTGGATTTGGGTATTCTAAAGGCAAACACAATAAACAACAAATTATAATTTGAGTAGAAAATCTTAATTTCCCAAAAATGTGCATTTTTGCTATTGTTTTCTTACTACTTTGCAGCAGGGCAGCCAACTCCTCCAGTTTCATTTTCTTCAGAAAGTGCACAGTGATCTTCAGAAATGCCTCTCTGCTGCTCCTCTGCTCCTCATTCCCACAATCCAACACCTCTTCATCCTCCTTTTGACTGTTGGAGCTTTCTGGGAAATCTGATTTCACAGCATTCTGCAACTTCTTTAGTTCATCCTTCACAAAAGTGACAATGTTGTTCTCCAGCGACTGGAATGGAGTGAATGACAAATTGTAAATTCATAAAATTCATAAAAGTCCCCATGAACAGAATGATGATCAATTTGCTTAAAAGAAGCAACCAGGAGGTGATTTCAAACAGAGACATGTAAAAATGGTAGCTGCATATGTACAAACATTAAATATGGAGTTCAGGTGATCCTGCTGAGCAGAAGCAGCACTGGAAACATCTGAGGTCTGCTGACTAACTCTGTGGAGATACCAGAAAGAATTGTCAAATATAAATATTTTGATGGTGACTATTTTAATATGATTAATAAATTGACTTGGTGAAAGTCATTGCTGGGCACAACAAATAAACAAAACATTACAGACAGAGCACATAAGTACACAGAGCACTTTGCTGTGTACTTATGTACCTGAAACACTGAGCTACTAGTTGTTTCGATGTCAGCCTGGATGTTGGGTGATGAAGAGTACATGGGTCCAACACTGTCTTCCTGTAACACCTTTCAATGGGTTTACATGTGTTGTTGCAATCCAACAGTTCCTGATTTTCACCTCCTCCATTTGTGTCATATCCTTGTTCCAGTAGTAATAGGAGTAACTACAAGGAGTAGTAATAGTAAATAGTAATACTTTGGCATACTAGTAGAAGGAAGAGAGAGGTCCAGGCACAGCCCCCACTGCCAAAGGGCAAGAGCCCCAGAGAACCAGAGGCAAGGGGCAACGACCCCACCAGAGGTCACACATCACACAGCACAGCCAGCGTGGAGAAGCAAGCCCTCCACCCCCTACAAATATGTCTTACAGGAGGCAAGGCTCAGCCATGCACACACATACCCAGACACATACTGGCCACATACACGCATATACACATAATTACACACACGGGCCACTCACATACACACTAAGACAAAAAATAAATACATAAAGACACACACCCATCCATATCCACCCCTCTCCAAGAGAGGGCCAATGGATGCCCCCAGAGCCAAGAGCAGCCCCAGGGTGCAGGAAAAAAAGAGGTGTAGGAAGTTTTACTGCATAACTGTAAACTAGATTTAAAATTCATTCATGTCTTACATTTCATCAGCTGAGTTTTTTCTCCCTTTGAATTCAATGTGGTTTTCTTTTGACTGATCACTGCTCACAGAAAGACAACTGGAAAGAGGTTCAAACTCAGTGGGATCTGGTTCCTCGGTGATCCTGGCAGACAGAGAAAAAGACCATCAATAATAATAATTTCTGTTTACATTTCAGAAACAATCTCCGTGGATATACGAGCTGCAACCATAGTGCACATGCGTGAGTGCCCCATTTCCAAAAAGCATTGTTTTCATCCGTTTACATGGAGATGGAGGCTGGAGTGTTTCAGAAACGTTCCATTCTGGAGGCCGTTCCCAAAAAGTATCGTTTTCCCTCCGTTCTCCTGTAAACGGCAGGCTGTAGACGTGGAGGTGTAAACGCGTCAAAACGACACTGTTTCCACTGCAAACGTTGTCATGTAAACAGAGCCTAAAATTTTATGGTCCACTGCGCAAAGGCAGCACTTAAATCTAAAAGAACAAGAACAACACAATCACCTGAGTCAGCAGCTAAAAAGATGTCATTAAAAACTCCTAAAAGTGCTGATTCAGTGCTGTGCAGGGGTTTAAAACCAGATTGGAAAACTTCAAAAATATTGTGCTCATTTAAAAAGGTCATTAGCTGACTATAAGCTGCCTTCTTGAGGATTTTTGATTTAAAAAAAAAGAAAAAAAAGGCAAAATAGAAATAAGCTTAAAGTTAGCCAAAACTGTGACATCCTAAAGGAATTGATTATTGCAGATTTGTGAAAATACAAGGTTTATTGTGGAGGTTGCAGTATTCTGAGCAGGGAAAGAAAGTGAAGAAGTCTCAGAGGAGTGTGGCTCCCATTGTTTTACATTAGGCAGGAGTGGGGGTCGCATAACTGAGAGAGCTCTGGTCAGAACTTGGGAAAAACAACTCCTTATTTGGCAGGGGGCCAGAATCATAAAACAATGGGGGCACGCATAGACACTTTGAGATTGCTGTGCACTTACTGAGAGGTGACACCTTAACCGTGGTAAGGGATATTATTTTGCAATCTCCAAGCATGCTTTTATTATTCTGCATTATTTTTGATCTCATGTATTATGTGTGTTGATTAATAAATCTTTAATAACGAAGTTAGAAGTCTGACCTTTCCTTTTCTTTATAAATGAACTCGGGGGGACACTGAAACAAAGGGAGCACGTGTCCAATAATTTGGGGGCTCGTCCGGGATAAAGAAAGGAGAGGAACGACAGAATTGGACAGGTCTGTTTTACTCAGACGAACCGGGAAAACAACTGATCTGACCCCGCGCGGAGAGATTAAAGGTAGGCAGAAACCTGTTTGATCGAATTTCTGCTGATTGAGTATTGTAAAATAGTGGTCAGATCACGTTTAACTCCCGTGTTTCTAAATTTAAAAAGGACATTAATAATGCAGAATCCCGGGAAATATTGGGTTATTTAACGAATGGTTTTAGTATAAAGGAAAAAGTGAAATAAGGATTAGAAATAGTTTTGCCTAGCAGGTGGTCGAGCCAGCCGTAATTAGACGTGGTTACAGTCCACGCTGTCGGACCGGTGGGAGACTAGGTGAAATCCCTGGGAAAGTGAGGCAGTCCTGAAGATTAAAATAAGAAATAGTTTTTGCTTAGCGAGTGGTGTTCGCCAGCCGGACCAGACGTGGTTCGGTCTAACGCGATTTGAAATTCGGTTAGCACTAGGTGTTTAATTCCTGGAGAGATTGAAGCGGCTCCGAATAGTAAAAATAAGGGTGAAAGTCCTAGAAAATTATTGATAATCATTCTCAGCATATTAAAATAATAGTGCATTTCGGAATGATTATTAATAAAAAACTCTAGCATATAAAAATAAGGGTGGAAGGCCCGAGGTTTAATTGATAAAAGGACCTCAAGCATCATAAAAAATAAGGGTGGAAGGCCCGAGGTTTAATTGATAAAAGGACCTCAAGCATCATAAAAAATAAACCATTCGAGGGAAAATTGTGAATGCGCGTGACCGTGGTATGAATGCTGGTGCACGAGCGTGGAATCAACAGCAAGATCGCAGCGAAAGGGCGATCTTTGCCTGTTGAAAGATGTCTCGGGAGCCAGATGCGTTAAAAAGAAAAAAGGAGAAAACGTAGGAGAAGACGTCGAGAGTAAAATTTTTAATTGTGCAAAGAATAAAGGAGAACCAGCGGACTTGGGCGCGGTCGGCCGCTCAAAACAGGAAGTCAACTCCTCAACAGACAAAGCAAACTGATTCTCAGAGGCGGAAGTCTCTGAGGGTGGGTGCTGAAGGAGGAGTCACAAAGGGGACTCACACACACACACACACACACACACACACACACACACACACACACACACACACACACACTCATCCAGAGACATATCCAGCACCGCTGGATGAGAACTCAGAGAAGTAGAGGAATATAAAATAAGCAGTAAAATAAAATAAAGTAAAAATAAAAATAGATAAATAAAATAAAATACAATAAAATAAACAATATATAAAATAAACAAATAAATAAAATAATAAATAAAACTTATATTAGAGTAACTAGAAATAAATTAAGGACCAAGAAGGAAAGTAGGATAACATGGAGAAAGAGTGGAAAATGGTCCACGAGCAAGTGGAGGAATTGGTAATGGTGATGAAAAAGCAGAAAGAAACTACGAAGGATAAAAAGAGGGTTGAAAAACGAGTGAGGGAACAGGTAGGTATAGCCCTCAAAACAGAAGGCATTAGTGGAAGTGAGAGACGCCCCCTGAAGAAGGTGATAAGGGACGAGTTGAACCGTCGCTGTGAGAGAGTAAAAGCAACATGTAGCCCAGAAGAGAAAGAGGGGCTCACGTTCTGGAAAAAAAAGGACACGGAGGAAAACATATGAGGATGCTATGGAAAGTTGGAGAAAACTTTATGACATTTACACCTTTTGTATGTGCCTCGACCACCGAATGAAGAGAGAAACTGGAAAGAAAGATTCAAAAGAGATGGGGAATGGAACTCCAGAGCCATCGGCACCACCAGTAGAGGATTTTGACAGCTCTCCCAAGGAAAAGGAGGAGAGAGATGGCAACTCAGGTATGTATCCCGTAATTAACATAACAGGAGGACAGATGGAACTCCATGGCATAGATCATCTACCACCCTACAAGGCACCGAAAAAACTGGGACCGGAACGAAAATGGATAGGAAATGGGGGAGTCCAAGGTGGAAAGGAGACGGAAGATGACCAGTTCCTGTTTGGAGGAGGCCGTCTAACAGAGGGAGACTCTCCGATGGAGCGGAGACAGATAAAGAAAGGTAAGAAAAAGGAAAAGGAGAAAAGAAAGGACCCCAAGAGGGAAAGGGGTCAAAGGCAAATTAAGTTACAGGCTGAAATAGAGGGACACCTGGATTCGGAGAGTGAAAACTCTCAGCATTCATCAGAACAGTCGGAATCAGGGTCAGAAGCTTCAGAGAATGAGGATGTTCGCAAACAACAGTGTGAATTGTGGGAGCGAATGGAATGACACTACGCTGGATTGCAGGAACACCTGTTGGAGATAAGAGAACAACTGAAGAATAAGGAGGAGGACCCTGAAGAGCAAGACCAGGTTGCTAGTGACAGAGAAATACATGAAACAGGGGGACCGTCCAGTGGGACCCGAAGCAAAACGTTGCCCACACAAATGCCATTATTAGCTAGAATAAAAGGAGGTCCCCTGCAATATAAACCCTTTGGCTTAGGGGATATTCAAACATTGGCTGATCAGCTACCTCCCCCATCTGAAGGAGGAGCTAAATTTTTACATGCGCTAGATCGCCTTACACAAGGCTACGTAGTCGCAGTGGGTGATTTTAGGGCTGTGGCAGCACGACGGATGTCGAGAAGGGACCTTAAGGAGGTCCAAGAATTGGCCCAAATGGAGAATGACCCAGACGACACTCCCCTACACTACAGAGGAGTTGCCTTGGGTGCAGCTATGAGGGAAGTTTTCCCTAGGGATGTAGCTCCAGCCATCCCTAAACTCACGTGGGACACATCTGAGGCCCCTAGGGTTTATTTGGATAAGGCTAAAGACTCCTGGCTTCAAGAGACAGGTGTGCATCCCTATAAAGAAGGAGCGAACAAAGAGTGGTTCAGGAAGGCGGTACTGGAGGGAATGCCAAAGGAAATTAAGGGACTGATGCAAGAGAATCCTGATATACCAGGGTGTGAGGACACCAAATGTGAAAGACACTTAGTACATCATATGCAGCGACACAAAGACACAAAAGATGAAGAATCCAGTAAGGTGAAGGATTTACAGGCCCAATTGTTGAAACTCCAACTCGGCAAAGTAAGACAGGAAGCGACTGAGGTGAGGAAAAATAGTAAACAAACCACAAAACAAATGGTGGTTTGCATGACAAACCCAGAGGAACCTAAATGGCCGGATTTGGGTCCGGATTCGGATCCTGCCGGTCATTGGTTATCATTCCCACAGAGGAATCCACAGCGTGGGTGGGGGGCTCCGAGGGGGAGACTTTTGAGACCGTTTGGCGGACCAGGGGGACCACCTCGTACATTAGCCTGTTTTCTGTGTGGTCAGATGGATCACTGGGCCAAGAATTGCCCTAGGAACAGACAAGGACCAGCAAGCCGTGGGAGAGCGCGTGGCAACCCTCGCCCAAATACAGGGGCACCACCACAACGCCCAGGAGGGTGGACAGCGCCTAATGTACAGGCAGTACCCGATCATCAGTTTGCACCAGGAGTGCAGTACCAGGCCTCAGGGGGCCAATACCCCCTGTGTGAGGACATCTGGGGTTTGGATCCAGGACAGTATTGACACACCCCACAGGGAGGCCACGGAGAAGAGGGAACGGCAGAACCACTTCTCCCAGTGATGGTGGCAGGCAAGACGATGCCATTTTTGGTTGACACAGGAGCAACCCATTCCACAATAAGACAATTACCTGGACTGACACCATTATCGGACAAGACAGTCGACGTGGTCGGCTTCTCTGGGGTGCCACAAACTCTGCCCATGACGAAACCACTTAACACGGTGGTGGCTAAACAGACAGTGTATCACTCATTTGTAGTGGCCAAACATGTACCAGTGAATCTCCTGGGGAGGGATTTATTGATGAAGTTGGGAGCATCGATTCTGTGCAATACAGATGGACTGACAATTACCCTACCTGATGGGCAAACAAGGATGTGTGATTATCAGTTCTCCAGCGGGAAATACCAACTATTGATGCAACCCCTGGCCACACAGACACACACCGCTGATATTTACTGGGCTTTGTTGAAACCAGAAACGCCCACACAGGCAGGCATATTGACTTTGTTCCGCAGGTGGGAACCCTGGATGGCTGGATTGGGACCATATGTCTCTCCGCCTGACCCTCCCCACGTCACGTTGTTTTATGACAGAGATGACACAGATTGGTATAAAGATGCTTTTGCCGAGCTGGAGGGTCAACAATGGGAGGTAGCAGTTTCTGATTTGTATGTGGCTCCAGAGGGAGTCGCAGCGGCGGTTATTCTCACCTCTGATCAGCAAAATTGGTATATGATGGCGGAGACATCTGCTCCACATGTCTCGCTAGCATTACATTCAGGGCACGCGGCCAAAGAATTAGGGCCCATGATGAAACGCGCAGGGGGCCTGACAGATTGGGTCCCGACACAGATTCCCGGACTCACGTACTCTCCAAGTACCAAAATGTATCGAATTTATGCGCGTGTAAACAATCAGGCTAACTTGGAACACGTCACGCTCGACCGCGAACATGGCCGAGAACATTCTGATCAAGAATCAAGAATCAAGAATCAAGAATACCTTCATTAGTCCCACAAATGGGGAAATTGCAGTTAACAGAACATCCATCCAAAACAAAAACATAACACAGACAGGGGGGGGGGACAGATGTCTGAGGTCATGCAACCGTTTCTCAACGGCGCTACCTTTAGCAGAAAGACAGAAAGAGATACACTGGGATAGTTAGGTTCAAAAAAATCATCTCATACTGTGTTCATAAAGAACACCTTACAAGGTTCTAAAAAACACCTCAGCAAAAAGCATATTGCACATATAAAGCCGGGATAGCAGTATGGTGGGTAGGGTCAGGGTCAGGAGGGGATGCAGACGGAGACGAGAGGGTGGGGGCATTGTGGAGCCCAGATGCCAGCTCCCAGCCAAACAGTTCGCTGATAGTGATGGAAGTTCATCAGCGGCCTTGGTACACCAGATCCAGCTTCACAAATCACAGAGAGGGCTGAGGGGGATAGCGGCCTTCACACATAGCTCTGGAGAGATATGATTGCCAGCCAAGGCCGGCTAGGGAGCCGAATTCTGATAATGCAGATGTTGTTTTGGAACAGGCTGCTTGTTTTTTCAACAGCCTTCAGTCTCACTGGGAAACCATTCAATAAATCCAATAATCCAAATTCATTAGTTACCGTCCTCACTGAGCAGAACCGTACCTTATCTCCAGATCGAACCCCTCTCACCTGCTACTCCCCAAGTCTACGGCTCAGGTTCATCAGGCTTTGAGTCTGAGTCTGTACCATTCTGGTCAGCCCATCCACCTGGGTCGGCAGCCTCTGCAGATGTCGAACTGCCGTCCAGGTTTTCTTGATTTCTCGGTAAATCAGGTATCCTCCAAGCCCAAACAGAAAAGATACCGCTACCAGATAGCCAAATATGTAAGCGTCTTCCACGTCTTCCACCTCGAGGGCCGAGAAGCACACAGGTCTCCACGAGCTCCAAGAGTCGATGACGTATCCAACCGGGTCTGTTCCACTCGGACACGCAGGCTCCCCTTTCCCAGATCTCATAGTGGAAAAAATTCGATCAATGGTCTTGAAGGCCCAGTTTGCCAAATCCATATTAATCTTATTCTTATTCGAACAGTGTGCAAGAGACGCTCTCACAGCAAGCAGCAAGCAGGAAAGATAGGGAGGGCAGGGAGAGAGATAGAATGCGACCATCCCCGTCAGAGGCTGGAGCAAGATCACGAGCTGGCAGAAGTTATAATTGCCAGGCTACCTCAAACTCTGTGGTCAACTGGACCAGCGGATGCGGGACATTGTCAGTGGTTACCCCCTATTACATTCCAAGTTCAAAAGGTCCATCCCATTTGGATTCCCCAGTACCCTCACAAACCTGCGGCTGAAGTTGGTATCATGGATACCATTCATGGACTCTTGCAGACGGGAGTCCTTGAACCTTCACAGTCCAAGTGGAACACCCCAATTCTCCCTGTGGAGAAGGTGGGGACTGGTAAGTACCGGATGGCTCATGATTTGCGGGCCATAAACAAAATTGTGGTAACTCCCACCCTACCGGTGCCGAATCCCTACACCGCTCTTTCATCGCTTCTTCCTACACAAAAATGGTTTTCTTGCATAGACTTGGCAAATGCATTCTTCTGCCTTCCTCTGGCAGACAGTTGTAGAGACATGTTCTCTTTTACGTTCCAGGGGCGACAACTCCGGTACACACGAGTCCCGCAGGGATTCATTTTGTCACCAGGACTCTTCAATCAGGCCCTGAAAGAAGCCTTATCGGGCTGCGAACTTCCACCCAACTGTACATTGATTCAGTACGTGGATGACATTCTCATTGCAGCCACAACAGCGGCAGATTGTCTCCAGGCCACATATGATGTGCTCTGGCGGTTACATGCCCGCGGCTTTAAGGCTAGCAAAGATAAACTACAAATAGCCCGTCCCACTGTCAAATTTTTGGGGCGCCTCATTAACAGACAGGGAGCCGGTATGTCTCCAAATCACAGGCAAACCATTTTGCAACATCCAAAACCCGCCACAGTGAAACAAATGTTATCATTTTTGGGGCTTGCAGGGTTCAGCAGAAGCTATGTACCAGAGTTTGTGGGATTGACTAATCACCTTCGAGAAATGGTGAGAGAAAAGGGCATGAGAAATCTCACAGCCCCACTACAGTGGACAGTTCCAGCAGAAGAGGCATTCACAAAACTGAAACAATCTTTAGCAGGAGCAGCGGATCTGGCTCGGCCAGATTACGCGCTTCCCTTTTTCTTGGATGTTTCTGTACAGGACAACGTGGTTAACGGTGTCCTGTATCAGAAACAAAGGGGGAAAAGGTGTATTTTAATGTATTTAAGTGTGATGCTGGACCCATTAGAAAGAAGGCACCCGGCCTGTACACAACACGCAGCAGGAATAGCAAAACTTATTCAAAAAACAGCACACATAGTGATGGGACACCAGTTGGTGGTCCTGACAACACACAGCGTGGTAGCATTTGTGAATTCACAGATTTTCACATTGGCTCCGCTGAGACAAGGGAGATTGAGTAAGATCTTGGAGGCCCCGAATCTGGTGTTTACACACCAAGGGATCAATGTGGCTGACCAGATCTCAGGTGGGGAACCACATGACTGCCAAGAGAAGGTCTTGGAAGACCTAAAAATCAGACCAGACCTAGCCAGCGAACCGATAGAGGGCGCTGAAAATTGGTACACAGATGGATGCTGCTATAAAGACAAACAGGGAGACCTCCAAGCAGGGTATGCAGTAGTTAGGGAGACAGAGGCAGGTTACCAGGTCGTGAGAGCAGAGAAGTTAACAGAAAGACCATCAGCTCAAAGAGCAGAGCTTCTTGCAATGATCACAGCACTGCAACATGCAAAGGACAGAGAAGTGAACATCTACACCGACTCAGCCTATGTGGCAGGAGCTGTGCATGTGGAACTCAAACAATGGGAAAGAGCGGAATATCGAACGGCCAGTATGACCCCTGTAAAACATGCAGAAGAAATGGCGATTTTGGCTCATGCCATTCAGGGACCAACCAGAGTGGCAGTCATAAAATGTAAAGGACATGACCGAGAAGGGAGTAGGGTGGCAAAAGGAAACGAGGAGGCTGATCAGCGAGCCAAAGAAGCAGCAGGATACACCCCTCGACATCAAATGATGCTGAGCCACCCACAGGTAAGTGATTTACTCCCAAGAATTGATATGGATATGATTAAAGATTGTCAAAAGAGAGCATCATTACAGGAGAAGACTGTTTGGAAACAACGAGGAGGCACCGAAACTGAAGGTGTGTGGAGAGGACCAGATGGTCGACTTATTCTTCCCCCAGAATTGACACCAAGTTTAATAGAAGAAGCCCACGGGCCAGGACATGTGGGGGCACAACAAATTCTGAGAAATTTGAGCCACTGGTGGCACCCCTACCTGGTTGATATGGCGAGAAGATGGGTAAGAGACTGTGAAATTTGTGGTAAATACAACCCAAAGCCAACTGTGAAACCACACATGGGAGCGTTCCCATTGCAGGTAAGACCAGGGGAAGAGATTGTGATTGATTACACTGACATGATTGACAGAGTTCGAGGGTATCGTTACCTCCTGGTGATGGTCGAATCAATCACAGGATGGCCCGAAGCGTACCCCGCAAAAAATGAAGACAGTAAAACAGTGATTAAATGTCTGATAAATCATTACATACCACAACATGGGTTTCCGAGAAGAGTGAGATCTGACAACGGAAGGCATTTTAAAAACAGAGACCTACAGGCAGTGGAAGCGGCCTTAGGTTTAAAGCACAAATTTGGTACGGTGTATCATCCAGAATCTCAGGGCAAAGTTGAGCGCATGAACCAGAATTTAAAAACTAAATTGGCTAAAATCTGTGCACAGACCAAAATTGATTGGGTCACAGCCCTCCCAGTGGCATTCTTGCAGGTGAGGAGTTCACTAAATAAGATGACAGGGTTTACACCATTTGAACTGTTGACAGGTAGACAGTTCCCAGGCCCCACAGCAGCTATCCCCGGGGAAGAGCAACATATAACCCAGTTTCAGTATAAATCATATTTTGATGAACTTAAAGCTTTGTTGTCAGTTTTTGTCTCACAGGTGCAGGACGGAGTGACGGGAGGTCAAAAGGGGGACCAACACACAGCACGGTGGGTCCTTTTGAAGGTCATTAAGAGAAAGTGGTCAGAGCCCAGGTGGACAGGACCCCACCAGGTGGTTGAGAGAACGTCGCATGCCGTGCGCCTACAAGGCAAAGGAGACACTTGGTACCACTGGAGTCAGTGTGCTCCAACAGAAGAACCAGAAAGAAAGGTTCAGGGAATCCAGAGTGCATTGAAAGGGTCATCCGCTGGCGACCCCAACAAGGCTCTTCCAATCACGGGGCAGAATAATCCCCAGGGAGAGCCTCTGACTGAGGTAGTCGACCCTCAGTCAGCAACGTGATCCAGACCAGCTGGGAAGGATCTGAAGAAAGAAGAGAGAAGAAGGAAGACCGAAAGAAAAGCTGACTAATAATATTTTTGTTTTTTCTTTGTATATCTAGGTTAACCGCCATGATGAGCCAGCTGTATGGGAGGTGGAAGTGGTTAACAGTGTTGTTTGTCCTTACTGTAATATTTGTGTGGGGAATTTTGGGATTGTGTGGAAAAGGCCAAGACAGCAGGGAGAGACCCCAAACCATTGACCAAACACCAAGGGTAAGAGGTTCTAAAAGACAGGTCTCGGGGACAGGTAAGCCAAAATCACACGATACATGTGTAAACTCTTACGGGGGGTTGGAATTTAATTACATAGAAGGCACACCTCAATCATTCATTTTCGATCTTTGCGATGTGATTGACTGCGGCGGGAGATCAGTAACTTGGCGGGGTTATGACTTGTATTTGTGTGCAGCCCCAGGAGTACAAGCTGATTGTTCCAGAGGGAGTAGACCGTGTGGGCCCTTAGGATGCCTTAATAGCTTATGTCCGGATTGGGGACAGGTAATAGCATGGACGGGTCCCTTCTGGACCCCAAATTATTCTTATGGTCCCCAGGGAAAGGCGTCTCAAATAAAATTTCAGAAAATTCTGCAAGGGGGGTCGAGACAGCAGAAGGTGAACCCGGTACTGTTAAGTATTGACCGAATAACTGGGGGGTTTTTTCCTCAGCCTTATCACGATCCCAAGGTCTTATACTTAATTTTAGGTGCAGATCAGACGGGGGCTGACGCACAGGGAATAATTAAAATAAATTTTATTGGCAAGGCACAAACGCAAACTTCGCAAGCAAATTCCATGATGAACAAAACCAGGACTGAGATAGAACCGGTGGTAGATTTGCGAGTCAAAGTAACCGATTATACAAAGCTCACAGCGCAAGAAGCAATAGAGCTTGCGACTGGATATGGACAAGGAAACATGTGGCTGGATTGGTTAGTATCCACAGCTCGCGAACAGAGGATGGAGGACTGTATCGCCTGCGCCTCAGCCCGCCCGCATTTATATACTGAACCCGCCCCATTATATCCGAATGACACATGGGGGTATAATTGTATGTTAGGATTGACCCGAGAAGGGACCCCCTTGAATTGTTCTACATTGGCGGCGATATTTCCCCCAATTGATAACCGAACCAAATCGGCCCCGTTTGAACCGGTCAAGGGCAATCAAACTTACACCTGTTTCAAGTTTAACTCGACAACTCGAGCCGGAAACCCAACTTCTGTTAGGACATTGTTGGGCAATATCGATTCAAATTGGTGCAGCACCACGTTAGGCGGGGATGAAATTGGAACATGGGCTAGAAGTGGGTTGTATTATTATTGTGGGGGTAGACGGCTAACTGTAAGAATTCCAAAAAAAAAATTAAAAAAAAAAAAAAAAAAAAAAAAAAAAAAAAAAAAAAGAATTCCAAAAAACTCTGATGGAGTTTGTGCAATGGTTCGATTGGCCACCCCGCTGCTGCTATTGGGAGAAAGAGTGACCCTGCTTAAGGTAGGTTCGCGAAGCGCGGTGCAAGCATTGATCCGTCGACGTCGCCGACATATTCTTAATAAACGGGATTTGGTAACTGAATTCATGGGAAACGGGAATCCAACATATCTGGATGCAATTGGTGTACCGCGGGGCGTTCCAAATGAATTTAAATTGATAGATCAAGTGGCGGCCGGCTTTGAGAATATCCCATTTATTTCAGCGTTGTTTCCAATCACTCCAAATAAAAATGTGGATCGCATAAATTATATCCACTACAATGTCTTGAGACTGGCAAATCTAACCAGGGATGCCGTAGAGGGCCTGGCGGAACAACTAGGCCCCACGTTGTTAATGGCCGTACAAAATCGCATGGCTTTGGACATGTTGTTGGCAGAAAAAGGTGGAGTGTGCGCCATGTTCGGTGACATGTGTTGCACGTTCATACCGAATAATACGGCTCCGGATGGCTCGGTAGCTAGGGCCCTGGATGGTCTTAGGACACTGTCTAAAACTATGCATGATCATTCGGGGTTAGAGAATCCGGTGGATGAATGGTTCAATAGGGTGTTTGGGCAATGGAAGGGTTTCATTATCTCTCTGTTGATATCATTGGCTACTTTTGCAGGAATTTTGGTCACTTGTGGATGCTGTTGTGTACCCTGCATCCGGTTCCTCTGTGTTCAGTGTATTACCAGAACTATTGAAGGGGTTAAGGGTCCACCTCCGGCATATCAGATGCCGTTGCTTGGAGTGGAGTCAGAGGAACTGGAGTGGGAGCCCGCAGAAGCATTTACAACTGATTGTGAGCTCTAGAAGAGCTCAAAAGGGGGAATTAAAGGAATTGATTATTGCAGATTTGTGAAAATACAAGGTTTATTGTGGAGGTTGCAGTATTCTGAGCAGGGAAAGAAAGTGAAGAAGTCTCAGAGGAGTGTGGCTCCCATTGTTTTACATCAGGCAGGAGTGGGGGTCGCATAACTGAGAGAGCTCTGGTCAGAACTTGGGAAAAACAACTCCTTATTTGGCTTGGGGCCAGAATCATAAAACAATGGGGGCACGCATAGACACTTTGAGATTGCCGTGCGCTTACTGAGAGGTGACACCTTAACCGTGGTAAGGGATATTATTTTGCAATCTCCAAGCATGCTTTTATTATTCTGCATTATTTTTGATCTCATGTATTATGTGTGTTGATTAATAAATCTTTAATAACGAAGTTAGAAGTCTGACCTTTCCTTTTCTTTATAAATGAACTCGGGGGGACACTGAAACAAAGGGAGCACGTGTCCAATAATCCCAACCAGGCTTTTTTATCAGAGGCCACACATTTTAAAACAACACAGACAGCACAGACTGCTGTTTATAATATTGACCCCAGAGCCAAGAGCAGCCCCAGGGTGCAGGAAAAAAGGGGTCTAGAAAGTTTTACTGCATTACTGTAAGTGTTTACTGCATAACTGTAAACTAGATTTAAAATTCATTTATGTCTTACTTTTCAACAGCTGAGTTTTTTCTCCCTTTGAATTCAGTGTGGTTTTCCTTTGACTGATCACTGCTCACAGAAAGACAACTGGAAAGAGGTTCAAGCTCAGGGGGATCTGGTTCCTCAGTGATCCTGGCAGACAGAGAAAAGGACCATCAATAATAATGAAAACTGAATTTTTAAGTGACCCTGTTGTGAGATGTGTCTTACAGCATCATGGAACAGGCTGCTTTATGAATTGCAAAGTTCAAGGAAACATAGACGTTACAAAGACCAGAGGTGACCAAAGTCATTCATCACTTTAAGCAGAAGTACAGATGCTTGTGTTTATAATGCTGCTGATTCACAACTTCTTTACTCACATAAAAGTTAGAAAGTAAAGGCTCTGAAATCTACTCAAAGTATTAAAGTAAAAAGTGGCTCTTCGGGACATTTTTACTGTCTACTTTTGGGTAAAGCTCATGTCGTATTAATATAATTATAAAATAATACGAGGGCCTGCTCAACCTTTTGAACCACAGTCTCAATGATCCACCCAATCCATATAGCAGTGATCACACATCTAGCTGTTTAGGCTTGAGCCTAGCTGTGCCCCCTTCCCAGGCCTGGGTCCAGGGTGGGGGTCCTGCTTTTTTTTTTTTTTAATAGAGGTTTGGTCTGAAAACCAAGACTGTCCATTGTCACAAATGCTGTTTCAGTCCCTTTTTAAACACAGTAACATCATCTTTAAGGCATGAAATAGTCCCCACCTACTTCCAGTTTTACTTTAGGGACCAGTTTAAATAATGACTGAAGCATGGCCAGTCTTCCTTCAGGGGATAAAGGACCTCTTACAGTTCAGGAGGGAAGGCCAATTTAAAGTTTTAAAATCAGTTATTACTTGTTGACAGCTGAGGCTTTGCTTCTTTTACGGGCAGTGGCGACTTTCCTAGACAAAGAAGTGAGTCCAGCTTGAGACTCAGTGTGAGACAAGTCTGGTCTGAGGAGTACAGAAGACCATCAGGCTGATATTATCAACACAATAGCTGCAACACCTGCTGCACAAACTACAAGCTATTTACAAAAGAAACTAATACAGAGAGCTCATAAAGCTCTAGAAACGCCTCACACCGAATGATTCTTCTCTGTTTAGTCTTTCACAATAAGATCACGTGGGTTACACCAAATGCAGTTTACAGCAGGTAATAAACAACATTCTTGGCTTTTTCCTTACCATATATGGTAGTAAGTATACTGTGGAATGTGCATGTAACATGTATATGAGACACGTATCCTATGTTTGTTCTCTGCAGGCTGAAAACAGCCTGCAGGTAACTACAACTTCCTTTGTAAGAAATGTCACCATATGTTTCCATTTCAAACATGAAAAACAACAGTATGATATGTACATAAAACAACTTATAGAAAATATACAAACAGAAGATATGATAATTCATAATAAACAAAATGGAATTTATACCATAATTCCAACACCCCTCCCATTTGAAAGAGCTGGACCTGAGCTACAACCACCCAGGAGACCCAGTGAAGTTCCTGTCTGCTCAACTGGAGGATCCACACTGGAAACTGGAAACTCTCAGGTAGGAAAACTGGAGGTAAATCTGACCTCAGATTTCAATAATAATTTAATGATATATGTAAACACACTGTATATCTATAGCAAAATTATAGGCAGAGTCAAACAGGTGTTTCACAGAATAACAACTTTAATAAAGATAATTTATTTGTTTTTCTAGGTATTTATAGAGCACAGTAGTGACTGCATAAGTTTGTGGTCTGAGAAGTGAACAGTTTGCTCCAAAGAACAGGCCCACAGTCACTAAAAGCACCCTCAGTGCACAATGTTGGCACTGGCAGAGAAGATTTGACAAGTTTTTCATGGGCACAACCCACATACTCAACTCTGCTGCTCAACCCACAAATGCATTTTTCTTACCAATGTGGAACCACTGAAGGGCAAATAAACAGGTTTTCCAACAGTATAGGATTTATTGCCAAGAAGCATTTTTACAACAAAGAAATAATCAGCCAAACACAAATTTCCTTACTTTTTGTTTAAGATGTTTTCACTACTAAAATGATCACTGACTGAGGACGTCCTGGTGCCAAGTGAACTTGAGTAATTGCCACTGTGAAGGCTGTTCCTCCAAATCACGCCCTGTCAGGTTTCAGTATCATTGTCCATGTGAGAGTTGACTTTTATCAGTAACCCTTCTGTTTCTTTGACCCCTCCCTGCCTGTTTCAGTGTTATACTTTGCCAGTGCTTTGGTTCAGCTTACCATCCCAGAATTACTGTCAGTAGCTTACAGCTTAATACCAATAAATACAAAACTACTTTAAACTTTGTCACAGGACTTTCTGATTCCCACAGTGACTGTCAATCAAAGTCATACTGTTAAATTAGAGGAAAGCAAGTAGCCTATTTTTTATTTCATGTACTCATAAGTAGAGCAATAAACAAGCTTGTTTCTGTAGAGGAACATGACTCAAAGAATATAAATGTCCATGTTTACATGCTGAAAGAGAATGTGCTCATTTCAGGTTGGAGCCTCAAGGAGTCCAATGGTTGAGACCAGGTCTAAAGAAATGTAAGTACTTTTTTAGCAGCTATATTTACACCCTGCTGTGTTTTGTTCTATAAGAAGTCTTGTATATTTTATTCCTGTCATAAGTCCTTTTCCATGAATTAAAAAAAAATGTTCCAGGAATTTATTTCCATAACTAAAAAGCAATTTTTGTTAGCAATACAACCTTAAAATATCACTGTATCATTATGTTCCAGCATTACTACATCTCTGCTGCTGATATTGACTTATTATGATGATAAACTGACTTTAAACTGATAGCTGAATGCTTGTTTGTCCTGAATGTTTCATTAGATAAAGCTTTCTCTTAGCAGATGTTGCGTAACATTATCTTACTTGTTAGTTTGAGACTCTACTTAACAGCTAACTGGATAAAATTAGCTTGCTTTCAAATCTTAGTTAGTTTTGGTCTTTATTTTTCGTGTGTGTGTGTGTGTGTGTGTGTGTTATGTTACAGTCCACCCAAACACTGATAATAAAAATGTGTTTAATACATTTATAAAGTGGCATGAATGACAGCATGATCAGACCTTGAAGTAGAAACAGTGACACCTGCAGGTGATCATAAATATAGTTATTAATGATCATTACACTGCCTGAATCCTACAGTGTTTACAGGTCACAGGCTATGAGGGCCACTTACATACATACATACTTATAGACCCTTTTACAGCCTATGTCATCAAAGGATGCGTGCGCATTTTGGCAATGGAAATAAACTGCTACTCCATTCAAATCAATAAGAACAAGGAGTCTTCACAGCGTTTAAACGTGATTTAAAAGCGATATCAGCATCAAAATGTCTGGCTGTTGAGTGTTTGGCTGTCAGAATTTCTACTCTACCAAAAGTGGACTGAAGTTGTACTGAATCCCATGGAATCACAGCTGTTTAAGAGAAAACGGAGGCGTCTGTGGTTGCAAGCTATCAAATGTAAAATTTGGACTGAGGACACGATCAGAAATGCTCATGTTTGAAGCACCCATTTATATCAGGTAAAGTTATTTATCTTCCATTGTTTATACCGGGACGTCAGATATCTAAAGTAAACAGCATTAGCTGGTAGGCTATTTGCTTTTAAACTGTAGTGTGGCTGGCTATTTACAGGTGAGGCATCGCTGAACTCAGACAGTCCTGATTTTTAAATTAATATTTAATCACTGCCCCCTCCTCCTCTGTGTCTCACAAAGTAGCAGTGTATGTGGACTATCCTGCAGGCACCATCTCCTTCTACAGTGTCCTCTCTGACACACTGATCCACCTCCACACCTTCCACAGCACATTCACTGAACCTCTATATGCTGGGTTTCAATTAAGGTCACTTGGCTCCAGCATCTGTCTCTGTAGTGACTCAGAGAAGTGAACTTACTGTGAAGAGAAACATTCTCACAATGGTTAAAAATGCAGCATTTTGAGCCAAAGAATGAGCTGAATGTCATTGATTTACCATCACTTCACATCATGCATTAGGTTTTCATGTATCATTAACTGCATTTGTGAAATCCAGAATGAACACTGTGGTGTTAAGATGAGTGTGATGCAATGTTGGACAATTATCCAGGCTCTCTTCCACCTGCTCCCTGCTCTCACTACAGGTAACACACTGCTCCAACAAGTTAAGATAAGATAAGATAAGATAAAACTTTAATGATCCCACGACGGGGAAATTTGCGCATTACAGCAGCTCAGTACAGAAAACTAAAAATAGAATAGAATAAAATAAAATAGAAAAACACTATACACATATACATAAGCACTATATACAGAAAATATATAGTCAATACACACATGTACATATACACACATATACACACACATCAAAACACTAAGTTAAAGAACACTTCAGTGATACTTTGGATCTTGAATGTTCACTGTTTAATCTCTGAGAACAAAGTGACAGAACAGTCAGTGGAAACCAAATCATCAGCACCAAAAATCAAAGTTAACTGTTTAATGTTTGCAGTTTATATTCTGTATGTTGTTCAGACAAACTCATACTGTACATCATGTGTTGCAGTGATAGAAGACATTTTATTGGAAATTAATATATAAGCACTGAAAATAACTATGCACAGATATTTTATGAAGGATTTTATACTGTGTGTTTTTGACTGATAAAAAGCTCAGCTTACAAATTAAAAAGCATTCAAATGTTATATTTTATTGTTTATTAGTTTAATGTGGTTTGATGAAAATAATAAAGAGGAACTATTGTGCTCATTTTCAGTTTTATATTTTTGCTCTTGGACTCTACCACAGTACCTTTACAAGATTCACTTTCAAACTATTCTTTATTTTACATGTGACCTTGGAGCAGCAGTGCTGCTAATTATTATTGTACGCATTTGTAGTTAATGTCTTTGTAGTTTATTAACCTTTATTTAAACACAAAGTTAAATTCTTGAGAATAAATAAATGGGGGGGGCTAGCCTCTGCTGTCAGTTCATGCTCTGAATGAAACAGTTTTAGCTCCAACTTTCTTCTGATTGGCTGCCCCTCGTAAACAGAAGGTTTGAACAGTAGGTGGGTGGGGCTCCTGTGCTAACAGAATAGGTCCACTTTAAATATGGAAAATAAAAAAAAATCTCATTTATGAAACATTACACAGCTTACTAGCTTACAGACTGAAATATATTTTTACACAGAACAACTGCATTAATTTACAGTACTGAGATATCAAATATTTAAAAAATTGAGTTATAAGTACAAACATTTTTTTCTTGAAATTATAATTTTTAAGTTATTTGGGTCGGTGTTTGACATTTACTGTCTGAGGAAATGTTGTGTTGCAGTACCAGAGTTGATCAGTAGCAGCATCATTGTGCATATTTACATCAACCATCTACAGAACAATAAAGACAGCACAACATCAGAGCCCTCAGAGTCTGTCCACTCTGCAGTGCACCTGCACCATCTCCACATCCCAAAGCTGCTAACAGATCAGCTCAAAGTGTCTGCATGGCAGCCACAACAACAGCTGTTGTGTCTCTACATACTAATGAAAGGTGCTTCATTGATTATCTCCTTTAGCAGAGGACACACTGGACCATCCTTAATCAATACTTGGGCTACACGTTAGTTAAGAACTGTAAACACACACGAGTTGTTTAATGACACTAACATGACTCTACATCTAAAGCTAAGCCACGCCCTACATTAACTGAGATGTTTACTTTGGGAGACACTATTGTGTTTGTCTCTGACATGCCTGAACACTGATAACAAAATAACTACATCTAAAGTTTGATTCTGAGCAGGAACCTTAGTTAATGTTAACAGCAGCCTCATTACAGGAAGAGCTAAACTGAGACGTGATCTGTGATGGACGACTGTTTCACAGTAATGTAAACTTGATAATACGAGACCTTCATCACATCAGTTATTCCAGTAGAGTGTTTGTTATCAAACAAAGTGCATTCATCTTAAGGTCAACATCTCCTGATTGCTGAATGGTCGACTGATTCATTTGTACTGGAGACCAATATCAAACTGTCTTCAGTGTGCTGAGCTTTGAAGCAGAGCTGCACAAAAGTCTCACCTTAAATATAGACTAAACTGCTCCATAGAAGAAGAATGGACTTCAGGAGCTGATACAAACACACTTCTGTATAAACTGAGGGAGCTCTAATGAGCATCAGCACCAGAGTTAATTAGCAGCAGGTTTTTTTTCTTCAAGCAAAGGTTTCCTGAATACATTAGTGTGAAATCCTGGGAACATTTACAGTTTACAGTACTGGCTCAGTGCTGTGGCTTCTTTATTTATACTGACACAGTTTTACATTAAGTTTCCTGTATTGTGTAATATGTAATCCTGATAGCAAACTGCTGTGTAATTAGCTTTGTAGCTAGCACAAACTAACATGTTCCTGAATGGAATATAAATTTCTTTAATATCTCATCATAGACACTAATGACATTTGATTTGGCAGAGTTTCATGCCAGATGCTCTTTGTGACCTGACCTAAAATCACTGTTATTTGCCACGTGCGTCAGGCATAAACCAACACATGTTGGATGTAGTTGGTCAGGATTGTATGCAGACACCTGTTTAAATCTCCTCTTGAAAAAAAAAGTCACTTTTATGAGTGTAAATGCAGACGAGTGGAGGGTGACGTGATCGTGCACTACTGAGGTACACCTCTGAGGTAAAGCAGCTTATATGTAACAGTAGCAGCGGTCTCATTAGAGTGAGCAACTCAGAGCAGCAATCTGTAATAGGTCCCTACTTTATCGAAGTACAGACCTGGTAATATGCAGTATTAGTGTGTATAACTGACTCCAAACAAAAAGTGCTAGAACTACCACTACAAACACACCCAGAGCTGCACAGAAGCCGATCCTCTCCCGGCTCCCTGGTTTTGACGTCTCTCTTGTGGGTTTTTCAGCAGCTGCTGCAAAGACATTGAACAACATGAGTGACAAACATTAAACAAACATTTATGAGGACAGAAACATTTAGTGACAGTGAAAAAAGGGGAGCATTTAGTAGCTTAAAAAATACTGTAGGAGCTGGTTTAGAGCGACTGCTGGACTTACACAAAATGAATTTTAGTTTGTTAACCAGTGTTTCCTGGGTGTGTGAGAACATGTTTTAGTTTGTTTGCAGTGTCATTTGTTAGTGTGGTGTTCATAACCTGTTGTGCATTAAATCATATCCTCTGCAGCTAAGGATGAACAATTCACTAGTTTATCCAGAGAACAGGAGCTCACATGTTTGAGAATAAGGCCGACAGTGAGACGGTCTCTCTGATTGAGAATCAGTGCAGAGTTTTCATAATATTGTGATTGATGCAAAACTTCTCTCATTCTTTCTGAATCGAAGATATGAGAACAGATTAGAACAAAATGTTTCTCTCCTACAACCTCAGACTGCAGACCAATGAGAGTCACTTGTGACCAAAATGCTGCAGTTTCAATAAGTGGAGTCCAGAAACCACTGATGACATCAGGGTGGCAGTGTGCATCATTTAAATACAATTTATCATAATAATAAAGAATAAGATGTAATATTTGACAGCCCAGAAGGTAAATGAGGCTCAGTGGAGCTGGCCTCTCTCCACATTATAATGTGCTGTTTTACATTATATTAAAGTGGACAGATTATTAGAGTTCCACTCTGGGTTTAACTCATGATTCTATCTTGATTTGTACTAACTTGATTCATGCTGTTTTGTCCTTATGAATTAGATTTTAGCTGCAAATATTAACTCAATTATTTAAAATTCCAGAAATTAAAAACTGAAGCCTTTTCTGAAAGGGTCTGATGGTGGATGAGCATGCTGGGAAATCTCTCTCTCTCTCTCTCTCATATATATATATATATATATATATATATATATATATATATATATATATATTAGGGGTGGGACTCGATTAAAAAAAATAATCGAATTAATTACAAGCTTTGTAATTAATTAATCGAAATTAATCGCATTTTAATCGCATTTCAATATTTGACATGAGAAATATTAATTTAAGTTTAGTTGATGAATGATTCAATATACATAAGCTTAAACTTCAAAATTTTGTTTATTTTCCCACCAGTCTACTACACAGACCAACGAAGGGTGGAAGTGCTCCTGTGATAAGCAAACTCCTGAAATTAAAGTTAAGCATCATAACTGGATAGTTTTATTCAACATTAATGTCTCACTTGTTATAGTTGGAAATTAATCATTCACTCAGCTGTATTCCTTGATGTTGTTATGCTTGTTTTAACAGCTTATTTTGAATTAAAGACTTAAAATTAAACCACAAAAAGGAGAAAAAGTTCGTTCTCCGTTTAACCAGCTGCTTTTACACAGCTGTGCTTCGCACTCACGGTTGCTAGGCGACATGAGCTACACAGAGGTGACGGCAGCTGATATGAAGGCTAGCCGCTCACTTCCGGCCTTTGTGGTTTTCGTGGGCTGCAAAAGACGTGGGCCGGGTCCTTCGCAGGATGCGGCCCCTAATTTGGACATTGTGCGTCGATATAATCTGTATGCCGGGAACTCGCGCACTGAGAAACGTTCCACGGTGCAAAGTGCGATTAAAATGCGTTAAAATTTTTAACGTGTTAATTTCCCCGTAATTAATTAATCGAAATTAACGCGTTAAAGTCCCACCCCTAATATATATAATATATATATATAATATAATACAGTGGTCCCCAACCTTTTTTGAGCCGCGGACCGGTTTAGTGTTAGAAAATATTTCCACGGACCGGCTTTTAAGGTGTGGCGAATAAATACGTCAAAATAAATGATACGACCATAACCAAGTGTGATATTTTCTACGTATAATAATAAAAATGTCATAACCTAGGGGGAGGGTCTGCGTGTGTGTGTGTCTGTATACATGTGTGTTTGTCCTGCGGGCCACAGCGGAGGTTCCGGTGTCTCCGCCTCCCTAGGGCGGAGATCACCACACCTGCTACGGATCAAGTCATCAGGCAGGGTCTTTTTAAGCTGCCAGCAGACCATCACTCTTCGCTGGATCATTGACTACTTCTCAATCCCCGTGTCAGTTCCTGCTCGTCCTTTCGGAAACCCCGGCTTTTCGTCAACCCGCCGCTCCACGCCGTACCACAGCTGGCCCCTCACCACCTGGGAATTCCTTCAGCCTCTCGACCCGCTTCAGCCGCCTCCCCCCTCGCCTTCCTGGACCCCCTTGTCTTTGCACCTCTATCAATCACTGTAAATAAACTTGCACCTTGCTTTCATCAGCCACCGCTTGTGTGTCCTCTTCCTCCTCGAGTCTTGACAGAATGATCCAGCCAAAACCGGACACCGCGGACGCTGATCCGGTTCATCGGGCCCTGGCTATTCAAGAGGAAACCCTCCAGCGTCACGACCATATGCTCCGTCTGGTTTCCAGTCAGCTGGGCGCAGCCACCCAACAGCTCGCCGATCTCCGAGGTATGTTGGAATCCACCATGTCATCCGCTACGCCCCGTCACCAGGATTTATCCCCTCCGCCGACAGATCCGCCGGCTGGTTTGGCTTCCGCGACCGAGCCCGCCGTAGCGTTGGAGAAAGCCCTGCCCATCCCGGAGGTGTTCCGCGGTGAGTTAGGGAAATGTGGAGGTTTCCTCACCCAATGTTCCCTCGTTTTCCGGCAACAGAGAAATGCCTACGCTTCTGATTGTGCAAAGATTGGTTTTATGGTCAATCTGTTCCGCGGTAGAGCATTAGAGTGGGGGCACGCTGTGTTACGGGGAAACCCCGATCTGTCTTTCCCTGCGTTCTTGTCTCGATTTAAGGAGGTGTTTGATAAAGGCACCAGCCCTGAATCCGCATCCCAGAAGTTGCTCAGCCTGCGGCAGGGACAACAGAGCATGGCGGATTTCTCCGTGGATTTCCGGATCCTCGCGGAGGAGGCCGGCTGGGAGGAAAAGGCGCTCAGGGGAGTATTCCTGAACAATATTAATGATGATCTCAAGTATGAACTTGCCACTAGGGATTTGCCTCAGTCCTTGGAGGCCGTGATTTCATTGTGTATCCATGTAGATGACCGCCTGAGAGCACGACGGACTCCGAGGAACTACAACTCCCAGCATGCCCCTCGCCGGGCGGTTTCCGCGGACCGGAGGAGCCTCCTAGCGGACGACAGCTCGGCTACGGCGCCCCCTTGCGACGCGGAGGAGCAACCCATGCAACTCGGCCGCGCACGGCTGTCTCTCTCTGAGCGACGACGGAGATGGGAGGCGGGGGAGTGCATCTACTGTGGCAAAAAGGGCCACTACATCGCGTCATGCCCTGTTTGCCCAAAAGACCGCGCCCGTCAGTAATGGTGGGGATACTGGCGGGTCAAGCTAACGCATGCTCCTCCCTGCCCAGATTCACGCTTCAGACAAGGATAAATCTTCCATCAGGCAGTCACACAGTCTTGGCACTCCTCGATTCCGGAGCTGAGAAAAATCTCATGGACCGTGCCCTCGCCCAGCAGTGGGGTGTTCCTTCCACAGCGCTACCCACGCCTCTCCTGGTCTCCGCTCTGGACGGCGCCAAGCTTTCTGAAATCACTCACAAGACCCAACCGCTTTCTGTGACTCTGTCGGGTAATCACTCTGAACGGCTCTCCTTTTACCTGTTTGACTCTGCACAGACGCCCATCGTCCTCGGCTTTCCCTGGTTGCAACTGCACAATCCACAGATTAACTGGGCGAATCGCAGCATCTCGGGTTGGAGTGAGCGGTGCCACCAGCGCTGCCTCAGATCCGCAACTCCCTCTCTCCCTCGGTCCACCGATTTGGGGGAGGGGACCCCACCTGACCTGTCCGGCGTCCCCTCGATCTATCACGACCTCGCTGAAGTATTCAATAAGGACCGGGCTGTTTCCCTGCCTCCCCACCGGCCTTACGACTGCGCCATCGACCTCATCCCGGGGGCGCCCTACCCCTCCAGCCGCCTCTACAGCATCTCTCCGCAGGAACGAGATGCCATGGAAAAATATATCACCGAAGCTCGGGCGTCCGGTCTGATTCGACCCTCCACCTCTCCCATGGGCGCGGGGTTTTTCTTCGTGGCCAAGAAGGACAAGACCCTCCGGCCCTGTATTGACTACCGCGGTCTGAACGAAATCACTGTGCGCAACAAATATCCTTTGCCACTTCTCACCTCTGCCTTTGAGCTCCTGCAGGGGGCAGCCATCTTCACCAAACTGGATCTCCGGAACGCTTACCATCTCGTCCGGATCCGGCAGGGAGACGAGTGGAAGACTGCCTTCAACACTCACCTCGGCCACTTCGAGTATCTTGTCATGCCCTTCGGCCTAACCAACGCGCCAGCTGTGTTCCAGGCCCTCGTAAACGACATACTCCGGGACTTCATCAATCATTTTGTGTTTGTCTATCTCGATGATATTTTGATCTTCTCATCCTCATTACAGGAGCATCAGGGACATGTGCGGCAGGTGTTGCAGCGGTTACTGGAGAATCGTCTGTTCGTGAAGGGGGAGAAGTGCGAGTTTCATGTGGAGTCCACGGCGTTCTTGGGATACATTATTGGTAAAGGGCAGATCAAGGCGGACCCAGTTAAGGTACAAGCGGTCCTGGATTGGCCCGAGCCAGCGGATCGGAAACAGCTGCAGCGTTTTCTGGGCTTCGCCAATTTCTACCGCCGCTTCATTAAAGATTACAGCTCCATCACCCATGCTCTGACCTCTCTCACCTCTCCCAAGATTCCTTTCAGATGGACCCCCGCCGCTGCAGAGGCTTTCGCGCTCCTGAAGGGTCGGTTTGCCTCCGCACCCATCCTCATCCAACCTGACCTATCCAACTCATTCGTCGTGGAGGTGGACGCGTCCGACGTGGGGGTAGGGGCAGTGTTGTCCCAACAGTCCATGGGTAGCCTCCGACCCTGCGCCTTCTTCTCTCGCCGCCTCTCCCCGGCAGAACGGAATTACGACGTAGGGGACCGGGAGCTGCTGGCCATCAAACTAGCCTTGGAGGAATGGCGGCACTGGCTGGAGGGCGCGACGCATCCCTTCTTGGTCTGGACTGATCACAAGAACCTGGCCTATCTGCGAACCGCCAGACGTTTGAAACCCCGGCAGGCCAGGTGGGCCTTGTTTTTTACCCGATTTAACTTTACTATCTCTTATAGACCTGGGTCACGGAATGTCAAGCCCGACGCTCTGTCCCGACAGTTCAGCTCCACGGACTCCTCCTCGCAGCCAGAGTTTGTCTTGCCTCCCTCTTGCGTCATTGGAGCCATCACCTGGGAGATCGAATCCGCCATTCAGGCAGCTCTACGGACTGAACCAGATCCTGGGACGGGACCCCCCAACCGCCTTTATGTTCCCTCTCGAGTGCGAAGCCGCGTACTGCAATGGGGACACGCAGCCAAATTCACGTGCCATCCCGGGGCCAATCGCACTGTGGCCTTCCTCCAGCGTTATTTCTGGTGGCCTACATTGATTAAGGATACCCGTGAGTACGTGGCAGCATGCAGCATTTGTGCACAAAATAAACCTTCTCTGTCACCTCCATCAGGTCTCCTCCGGCCCTTACCCACCCCTAAGCGACCATGGTCTCACATAGCTCTGGACTTCGTCACAGGACTTCCTCCCTCTGAAGGAAACACCGTGGTCCTGACCATTATCGACCGGTTTTCCAAGGCCACCCACTTCGTTGCGCTACCCAAGCTCCCCTCCGCCTTGGAGACGGCCCGGCTTCTCACCACCCACGTTTTTCGGCTCCATGGGATTCCTGAAGACATCGTGTCGGATCGGGGGCCCCAGTTCACATCTCAGGTCTGGAAGGAGTTCTGTACATCTCTCGGAGCCAAGGTGAGCCTCTCCTCTGGTTATCATCCCCAGACTAATGGGCAGACGGAACGGGCCAACCAGGAGTTGGAGGCAGCATTACGATGCGTGGCGTCCACCAATCAGGCCACCTGGAGTTCCCACTTGGCGTGGGTTGAGTATGCACATAACTCTCTCTCCTCCTCCGCCACAGGGGTGTCCCCCTTCGAGGCCTCCTTGGGTTTCCAACCGCCACTCCTCCCTGCCATCGAGGAGGATCTCACCATTCCCTCCGTCCAGCATCACCTTCGCCGCTGTCGCCGGCTATGGAGGTCCACCCGCGCAGCTCTGCTTCGGACGAAGGAGCAAAACAAACGCGTCGCTGATCGCCATCGGACCCCTGCGCCGGACTACCAACCAGGCCAAAAGGTATGGCTCTCCACGAAAAACGTTCCAGTCCGTGCCGAGTCTAGGAAACTGGCCCCCACCTTCCTGGGGCCCTTCGAGATCGACTCCATCGTTAACCCTGTGTCTGTCCGCCTCAAACTCCCTCGTACCATGCGCATCCATAACGTCTTCCATGTCTCCCAACTTAAGCCTGTTGCCACCAGTCCTTTGTGCCCTCCAGCTGCCTCACCTCCTCCTGCCCGTTTTCTCGATGGCCAGCGGATCTACACCGTCCGTCGCATTATGGACGCCCGCCGTCGGGGGCGGGGTTATCAGTTCTTGGTGGACTGGGAGGGCTACGGTCCCGAAGAGCGATCCTGGGTGTCCCGAGCTAACATTCTGGATGCGGCCATGGTGCGGGAGTTCCGGCGGCGCCATCCCGAGAAGTTTCGGTCGCCAGGAGGCTCCCGTTGAGGAGGGGGTACTGTCATAACCTAGGGGGAGGGTCTGCGTGTGTGTGTGTCTGTATACATGTGTGTTTGTCCTGCGGGCCACAGCGGAGGTTCCGGTGTCTCCGCCTCCCTAGGGCGGAGATCACCACACCTGCTACGGATCAAGTCATCAGGCAGGGTCTTTTTAAGCTGCCAGCAGACCATCACTCTTCGCTGGATCATTGACTACTTCTCAATCCCCGTGTCAGTTCCTGCTCGTCCTTTCGGAAACCCCGGCTTTTCGTCAACCCGCCGCTCCACGCCGTACCACAGCTGGCCCCTCACCACCTGGGAATTCCTTCAGCCTCTCGACCCGCTTCAGCCGCCTCCCCCCTCGCCTTCCTGGACCCCCTTGTCTTTGCACCTCTATCAATCACTGTAAATAAACTTGCACCTTGCTTTCATCAGCCACCGCTTGTGTGTCCTCTTCCTCCTCGAGTCTTGACAAAAAAACGGGAATCCACTTTGTATTCGTATGCAACTCTATCAGCAGCGTCCTCGTAACATCCCGCCTCAACATGAATAACAGGCTCTCTGCCCACAGCGCTCCCTGGTCAGCTGTTAGAGCCACGGTAAAACATGCCTTCAAAATAAGATACACCGCAAAAACAAATACAGTAGAAATCACCTCAGTCGGATTCAAATGGCCCAGTGCAATGGCTTCTGCTTCATCTATGAATTTGCTTCTGCAAATTTTATAATCTGAAATTTTACTCGTAAGTGCAAGTTTGTAGCTTACACTTGCCACGATTGTCCCCGGTGAAATGAACTGATATAAACACTAAAACAATTTCCAGGCGTTGTTAGTGTGTGTGTAGTTGTGCACGAACGAGCCGAGGCATGGAAGTGGGCGGACAGGAGCTGAGGAGGGTTTTAGCGCTAAACTCATCCAGTTTATGCGATCACATTTAACTGGAAATTTATTACAATGGGACCAGATTTTTCATCCGAGGTAGGTGAATATCCGACGGATTTATGTGATGATTTTATTGGAATTAATGTTAGGAAAAAATCAGGACCTGCAGATGCCATCCAACTAGAGCGAAAACCCGATTTGTGCGACTTCGACTTAGGTGATTTTTACTGTATAAAGCGCATGAAAAATACAACTCACCATAACACTGAATCAGTGTGAGCCCTGAGCTTGTTTCTCTGATACTCATTTTTGCTGGCTTCTGGTTTGACTGGGTTCGGCCGATTTCACATGGAGCGTGGCTGCAGAGCCGCGGTGTCAAGCGCTGGAGAGTCAGTTTGATGGCTGGGTCTACCTCACTGCTATCCCCGGTGTTGATAAATAAAAATGGTAAATGGACTAGTTCTTACATAGCGCTTTTCTACTCTTGTTGAGCACTCAAAAATTTAAAGAAGCGTTATGTAGGTCAACCAACCGATTTCGTTAGACAGGCCTGAAGCTTCTGGGTTTAATTTTAGCAGTGACGTATCATGTGAGCAGAAACGTCTTGACACGTCAAGAGGAAGTCATGGAGGGAAGTAACGGAGCGAATCCGCCCATTTTTCAAAATAAAATATAGTTTAGGCGCAGATAACAAGTAAAACGGAAATAATTTAAGTTATTTATTCTTTATGTGCGGCCCGGTACCAAATGTCCCACGGCCCGGTACCGGTCCACGGCCCGGGGGTTGGGGACCTCTGATATAATATATATATATATATATATAAATAATTTTATATATATATATATAAATAATTATATATATATATATATATATATATATATATATATATATATATATATATATATATAAATATATATATATATATATATAAATAAAAGTGCTGCTCAAATGAGGAAGCAAATATTGCAATTATTTTAAATTCCACTGATTAAAAACAGGAAGCTTTTCTGAAAGGATCTAACGGCGGATGGGCATGCTGGGAAATAAATTACTTGAACATTTTTCTCTCTCTCATTTGTGGAAAATGTGCGTTGACATCAACTATTCATTAATTTATTTCTGGGTAAGCACAGCAGGATTGGAAAATCATGTTTATCAGGCTGAAGCAATAAAGTGTTGCTCAAATGAGGAAGGTGAGCAGAGAGCAGGATGAGCACCACCAGGAGTTTGGATTTGAACAGTGCTGTCTGAGTTTGCTGAGAGCAAGGCCTGAAAAATGAAGCTCTGATGGGTGAGTCATTTGTATTTTTGTAAAGGACTGAAACATTGTTACTTATATATTGAAAATATGCACTTAAACATGTGTGTGTGAGATATGTAGAATCTGCTCCACTGAAAATGATTACTGAGTGACCCTGAGGCCTCTGACAGAGTCCCTACACCTGTGGTAATAAGACCTTATTTTTATCTTGTTTTTTTGGCAACTGACCATGACTGTAAACAAACACACTGATTGGGTGCAATCCCTTAATTACAATCCCTTAATTACCCTTAATTACAACATGCAATTCCTTAATTACAACAGGTCTATTCAGTTATTGTGGTGATACCAACAAATGAGCCAGTGATGTCATCTTACCTGTAACATTGAGGTCAAATGTATTAGAGCTGCTTTCTCTGTTAAGGACAATAATGCAGTGATATGTGCCCGTGTCACTGAGCCTCAGATCAGTCAAGAGACATCTGAGCCGTCCTTTCCTGGCGAGCTGAGGGTCACACTGCAGTCGTCCCCTGTAGAACTCGTCTGGATACGTCTCAGTGTCTCTGTCACTGTTATAGAAGAAAATCCGTGTTTTCCTTTTTACATTCATTAAGTCTATTTGCAGGAATTCAGGAGGCCTGTTGGTGTTGAAATGGAGCAGCCATGTCATCGTGATGTTACTGTTTTCCTCTGCCTGGTAGACATCCTGTTCTACACCCACAGTGAATTTAGTCTGACCTGCAGGAGTTAAAATGGAAACAGACACAGAATAAATTAGCAATTATAAGTGACACAACTGATAAATAAAAGAGTAAATAAACGAGTATATAGAGTGTGAGGGTCCAGACAAAGAGCGGTTCAGAAGACCCCTATGTCCACAACAACGAGTGAACAGTTTACCCTGCCCAGGATAGGGTTACCGGGGCCCCACTCTGGAGCCAGACCTGGGGAGGGAGCTCGAGGGAAAGCGTTTGATGGCTGAGCATTAGTACCGGGCCTGGCGCAGCCCAAAGAGGTTACATGGGCCCGCCCTCCTGTAGGCCCACCACCCGCAGGAGGCGTCGTAGCAGTCGGGTGCAGTGTGTGTTGGGCGGTGGCCAAGGACTGAAGCCCTGGCAGACCAATCTGTGGCTATCGAGACTGGCTATTGGGACATGGAATGTAACCTCTCTGGTTGGGAAGGAGCTTGAGCTAGTGCGTAAGGTTGAAAGATACCAGCTAGATATAGTTGGGCTCACCTCAACGCATGGCCTGGACTCTGGAACCAGTCTCCTGGAGAGGGGCTGGACTCTGTTCCAGTCTGGAGTTGCCCTCGGTGAGAGGCGGTGAGCTGGGGTGGGTATCCCCTCGGCTTGCTGCCTATACATTGGAGTTTTCACCGGTGGACGAGAGGGTTGTTTCCCTGTGCCTCCGGGCCGGGGAACGGGTACTGACTGTTGTCTGCGCTTATGCGCCGAATGACGGTCTAGAGTACCCACCCTTTTTGGAGTCGCTGGGCAGGGTGCTCGAAGGTGCTCCATTCGGTGACTCCATCGTCTTCCTGGGAGACTTCAACACTCACTTGGGCAATGACAGTGACACCTGGAGGGGCATGATTGCGAGGAACAGCCTGCCCAATCTGAAACCGAATGGTGTCTTGTTATTGGACTGCTGTGGAAACCACAGTTTGTCCATAATGAGCACCATGTTGGAATATAAGGATGTCTATAAGTGCACATGGCACCAGGACACCCTAGATCACAGGTCGATGATCGATTTTGTAATCGTATCACCAGATCTGCGGCTGTATGTTCTGGACACTCGGGTGAAGAAAGGAGCTGAGCTGTCATCTGATCACCACCTGGTGGTGAGTTGGATCAGGTGACGGGGGAAGATGCTTGACAGACCTGGCACACCTAAATGTGTTGTGAGGGTGCATTGGGAACGCCTTGCAGAAGCCGCGAGATCGTCAACGCCCACCCAAAGCAGAACTTTGACAGCATTCCGAGAAAGGCTGAGGACATTGAGTCCGAATGGACCATGTTCCGCACCTCCATTGTTGAGGCTGCTACTCAGATATGTGGGTGCAAGGTGGTCGGTGCCTGTCATGGTGGTAACCCCCGAACCAGATGGTGGTCACCGGAGGTGAAGGGAGTCATCAAGCTGAAGAAGGAGTCCTATCGGGCTTGGTTACCCTGTGAGACTCCAGAGGCAGCTGACAGGTATCGGCAGGCCGAGCGGAACGCAGCTCGGGCAATGGCCGATGCAAAAACTCGGGTGTGGGAGGAGTTCGGTGAGGCTATGGAAAAAGACTTTCGGACGGCATCGAAGCAATTCTGGCAAACCGCCAGGCGACTCAGGAGGGGAAAGCTGTGCTCCACTCACACGGTTTATAGTGTGGGTGGGGTGCTGCTGACTTCAACTGAGGCTATAGTCGGACAGTGGAAGGAATACTTCAAGGACCTCCTGAATCCCACTGACACGTCTTCTGTAATTGAAGCAGAGTCTGGGGACAAAGGGGATGACTTGCTTATCACTGGGGGCAAGGTCACTGAGGTGGTTAAACAACTTCTTGGTGGCAGGGCCCCTGGGTTGGATGAGATTCACACTGAGTTTCTGAAGGCTCTGGATGTTGTAGGGTTTTCTTGGTTGACATGCCTCTGCAACATCGCGTAGAGATCTGGGGCAGTGCCATTGGATTGGCAGACCAGGGTGGTGGTCCCCATCTTTAAGAAGGGAGACCAGAGGGTGTGCTCCAACTTTTGGGATATCACACTCCTCAGCCTCCCCGGTAAGGTTGCCAGAAACCAGTCGGTGCTATGCTGCGACGCGAGAACTACGAGAATCTCAGCAGTTCCCAACATGGTGGCCCGACACTGACTGCAAAACCATTAGTGATTCATTTTCTCCGCCAACTTATTGATAGACAGCGTAATAGGTATTTAAGAATTTCTAGACTTTTTTTTTTTTTTTTTTTAACTTTAACACTCTGGAGCACAGCAAAGAGGATCTGACTTGGAGAAGGCATTCAACTGTGTCTGGCCCATTGTTGCGGGCAGTGAGAGCTTGGTCCATATAGCTGGTAATAAGAAGTCGGACTCGTTTCCGGTGGGTGTTGGACTCCGTCAGGGCTGCCCTTTGTCACCGATTCTGTTCATAATTTTTATGGATAGAATTTCTAGACGTAGCCAGGTGGCGGAAGGCTTCTTCCTTGGTGGCCTCAGAGTCTCGTCTCTGCTTTTTTCGGATGACGTGATCCTGTTGGCTTCATCAGGTGGTGGCCTCCAGCTCGCAGTAGAACAGTTCACAGCAGAGTGTGAAGCGGCTGGCATGAGAATCAGCACCTCTAAGTCTGAGGCTATGGTCCTCAGCTGGAAAAGGGTGGAGTGCCCTCTCCGGCTCAGGGACAAGTTCCTGCCCCAAGTGGAGGAGTTCAAGTATCTCGGGGCCTTGTTCACTAGTGAAGGGAGAAGGGAGTGGGAGATCGACAGACGGATCGGAGCTGCTTCTGCAGTGATGCGGACGCTGCACCAGTCTGTCGATTTATCGGTCGATCTATGTTCCTACCCTCACCTACAGTCACGAGCTTTGGGTAGTGACAGAAAGAATAAGATCGTGAATACACTCAGCAGAAATGAGTTTCCTTCAAAGGGTGGTTGGCCTCTCCCTTAGAGATAAGGTGAGGAGTGCAGCCAGCTGGGAAGGGCTCAGTGTAGAGCCGCTGCTCCTCCACATCGAGAGGAGCCAGTTCAGGTGGCTTGGGCATCTCATTAGGATGCCTCCTGGGTGAGGTGTTCCGGGCATGTTCCACTGGGAGGAGGCCCCGTGGTAGACCTAGGACATGCTGGGGAGATTATATCTCTCGGCTGGCCGGGGAACACCTTGGGGTCCCACCGGATGAGTTGGTGGAGGTGGCTGCAGAGAGGGAAACCTGGGCTTCTCTGCTTAGGCTCCTGCCTCCACGAACTGGCCCCGGATAAGCGGAAAAGAATGGATGGATGGACAACTGATAAATAAAAGAGTAAATAAATGAGCATATAGACAAATAATGGACAGATGAAGCCTTCAAACTGGGCATTTAAACTCAGCAAGCACAGTGAGATTTTGTTTGTTTATTTGTTTAAGTAGGGTTATTATGCGTTTCTTATTTCTTGACATTTAGATCTATATAGCATTTCAGCAGTGGACTAGAAATAACCATGTTACTTAAATGTTTAAATAATGAGGCCAGTGTGTATAGAAATAATCATTGTCAGTTACTCAGTGATTCAGACTTTTTTTTTTCCTACTCCTGACTCTGTATGATGTCATAAAGAGAGGATATCCCTTATATGGTTATCTCAGGCACACACGTTCTGAATGTGAGCCCACCCACCATCTGCTGTGTATGAAGTGCAGCCAATCAGTAGACAAAAAAATATAAAATAAAATAAAATAAAGAGAATCAAGAATCAAGAATCAAGAATGCCTTTATTAGTCCCACAAATGGGGAAATTGCAGTTAACAGAACATCCATCCAAAACAAAAACATAACACAGACAGGGGGGGGACAGATGTCTGAGGTCATGCAACCGTTTCTCAACGGCGCTACCTTTAGCAGAGAGACAGAAAGAGATACATTGGGATAGTTAGGTTCAAAAAATCATCTCATACTGTGTTCATAAAGAACACCTTACGAGGTTCCAAAAAACACCTCAGCAAAAAGCATATTGCACATATTGCACAAGAGTAGAATAACAATAACAAGCAGTTTGAGAAACAGCACAGGGACCCAAATATAAAAAAAAATATGGAACTATCACAAAGGAATAAATAGTCAGCAGTGGAAAGAATTCGACTGGAAACTCAAAATCCGATACTTTCATACACCTCTGACTATTTCAAAATTTGTAAAGGGTCCCTCAGCTTGATGCTGGAGACAGTGCAGCAAAATAGGTGATCACATACAGATTTTTTTGGGATTGTCCAGTCATTTTGGAGTACTGGAAAAATGTTAAGGAAGAGATGGAGAAAATTCTAAAGGGAAATCCCTTCAAATGTTCTGTTCTACCTGTTTTGTGTTATGTCAGATGATGGTTTCAATGCTGATCAAACATATATTCTATGTATTCTGTTAATTGCCAAGAAAATTATAACTGAACTGGAAGAATGTGAAATCAACTGTAACTGAGTGGAAACAGAGACTGAAAAAGGTGTATATAATGGAAAAAATGACTGCATCTTTACAAATGAAAATGGATCTATTTAATCAGAGATGGAACATGGTTAAAGTATACCTTTGTCCTTAAGCTATATAGTTAACAGAAAGTTTGGGAAACAACAAAAAGGAAATCTGTGCTTTGTTGTTGTTTTTTTTTACTTTGTTGTATATAATAATCTTAAATTTTCTCTCTTTTTTTCTTTCTTTTTTTTTTTTCTTGGTTTGTGATTTTTGTGGGTCTAATCACTTCTTCCCGGTAATGTTAATTGTGCAAACTTAAATAAAAAGTTCTAAAAAAATAAAATAAAATGGAATTATAAAGAAAAAACAAGCTGGAAATTATAATTAGACATCTGGTCAGCTGGTCTCTCAATGCAATTGACTGATCAAATTTACACCATGAGGAAATGGCGGAAAGGAGAACCCTCATTCCTCTTGTCCAATTGACATACCCGACTGGCTACATTATGGATTCCTGTGAAGGGTGGAAGATGACGTGCCTGGCTGTACTGGCGATTGAGAATGTGGCATTAGATATTTGGCTTATTGATACTAGGATTTCTCTTGATTAGACCTGGGGATATATGGCTTATTGTAAAATTCAGGAAGTCTGGGCAGCCATTCGGGCCTTAGTAAGGCTGCTTGTGATGGGAATGCAGAGCAGTACAAACTCAAACTCAGACTCAGTATATAAGACTAAAGGCTGTCAACAAAATTGTAGAATCTGAAATTTGGCTCCTTGACGGCCTTGCATTGTCATTATCTCATTTTTCTCCTGGATGTTTTGTAAACAGATGCTCTATGCCCCCGCTGTCCTGTCTTCTGACCTGTGTGAACCGATATCCCTAGACCAGGGGTCGGCAGCCTTTAACACTCAAAGAGCAGTTTCGACCCGGTTTCTAAGGAAAAGAAAACACTGAGAGCTGCAAATACTACCGGAAGCCAGTAGCCGCTACCGGAAGCCGCTCAGATACATATATTGAGAGATGAAAAAAAAAAAAATAATAATAAATTTTATTTTAATATTTCAAGGTCACAATAATGTTCCAATTTAGAACTACAACAAAAATCGAACTAACAAAAATAAAATGCATTTCCTACATTCGAATATCAGTCACCTGTAGTTTTTTCTTGAAGGCCTTTCACAGCTCCACTGGTGCTGAAAACTAATGTTTGACTATGGCATTCTGAATACAAATAGGGCTGCAACTACCGATTATTTCAGCAATTGAGTATTCTATCGATTATTCCATCAATTAATCAAGTAATCAGATAAAAAATTATTTTTCATATTAACAATTCATCTGCATATTTTAACTTCCATAGTGCAGATGTTTCTCTGTGTGAAACAAGGTGGATGGAGCAGCTACAAAGTTCTCTTTTCTTCATGTTGCTGATCAGGTAGTTGATGAAGGACTTCCAGCTGTTTCCCAGTTGCTCCACCTGACCTCACCGTCTCGGCTCCGCCTCTCACAGTCTGTCTGCAGCACAAAAACAGCTGCTGCTGTTGTTTTTGTTGAAAACTGGGAGCTGCATGAGCTTAACGCTGTAATGCTTTTTATTCACAAGCATTATCCTAAATACTTTTCTACTGCAGGTCTATTTTTAGTCCCCAATCAGGGATTAAAGCATAAAAGCATTTTGATGGAGCCCCTCAGTACTGAGGGGGGCTTCCGGCACCCCGAACGCTAGTGCTAATGACAGCCCCCTCTAGCAAACCGGCAGTGATGTGCGGTGAGGTTTGTGACGGGTGAGGCACAGACTGGTCTGGATATTTATATAATATATGAACCCAAAATAATGCTAATGATTAATTATGCTTTAATCAACCATATTCAATCATATTGGTCAACAATGATGGCAAGAAAAACAAAATATTTAATGTGAGGTCAACCTATTTTGTGTGTGTGTGTGTGTGTGTGTGTGTGTGTGTGTGTGTGTGTGTGTGTGTGTGTGTGTGAAATTAAAAAAAAAAAAAAAAACACGTATTATCCTACCTTTATTTGAAGATGCACCTATCCTTCAGCATTGCTCCCTATCTGTGTGGCACTTCCTGCCTCCCCCTGTGTATTTTCACCATGCATTTATGACCGATTATAAAGAACAAACATGTCACACACATTCATTCAATATATTAGACAACCCGGTCCCACCCAGGCGGCACAGGCACCCAGAAAAGGAGCCCAAAGCACCATGCGAGCCGAGGGACAGTGAACAGACCCAAGAGCCCAGGAGGCACAGCAGCCAGGACAACCTGGACGCCCAGACACAGCCCCAGCAGCACAGGACAACGTGGCCCACAGGATGCCCCCCCAAGCCCCCCACACCCACCGCCCCTGCCACCCCCCGACAGAGCAAAGGGTGCCCACCCCGCCCCAGAGAGCTAGGCACAGGGGCAGGGCATCAGGCCCGCAGGGCAGACAACAAGCCTGCACCACACGGGCACACGCAGTGAGGGGGGCAGATAAATGGAGAGATTGTGGAGCAGGGGAGGGAAAGAGGAGGAGCCGCATAGCCCAGCCAGCAAGACCTATATACCCCAACCCATCCCCTAGCCGCACTGCCTCCAACGCCCACATCACCCCCACCCGCCCACAGATCCAAAAACAGAGCCCCTACGCTGTCACCATGACACCCCCACCACGACCAGCCACCCCTCCAGAGAGACACGGACAGGTCCACCAGGCCAACATGCACCCCGGGGAACCCCAAAGGACCGGACCCCACCAGCACCAGGGAGGAGAGAGAGAGACAGCAGGGGAAAGGAAGAAGAGATGCAGGGGGCCGCAATCACCGCTCCAGACCCCCCTAGACTCCTCCCCGAAACTTAATCAGCCCACCTGCCACTCAACCGACCATAGTGTTAGTCACCCATACCATTCCTTTGAATATTAAATAATTATATATTTTTTAAATATATAATTAAATAATTATATATTTTTTAAATATATAATTAAATAATTATATATTTTTTAAATATATATTTAATTTATTTATTATTATTTTATTTAATTATTTATTTATTTTTTTGTCATGTATAATATATGGAGTCTATGTATTTATGATTCAGATTTGTTCCCCAATTTCCCGACTGCGGAACATCTATAATTTATCCCACCTACCCGTGTAAAGTGACTTGTGAGATGCATTAAAATGGAAGGCATGTGGGGTATGGGAGAGTGAGGCAGGTGAGGGCCAATCCACATTCCTGTAGATGGCCCGACCCGCTGTGTGGCCTCCCACTACCAATCCAGCCTGCTCATAAAACAGTTTTATAGAACACTTTCTCTTATCATCGTTAGTATTTTACTTGGCAGGGGAGGCACTGCCTCACCTGCCTCCCCTGGCTGCAGGTCACTGCAAACTGGTTATAGGATCCTTTTTGGTGGCTACAGCTGAAGTAAAGAAAAAAATAACAGCTGACCTTCTCTGCATAGGGAGCGCAACACACGCGCACACACACACATGCACACACATGCACACTCACAGCACAGAGCAGTGGGGGCGTGGAAAAACTTGTCAGCGATCCACTCTGTTAAAGTGTCGTTTTTTCCAAATCAAGCGCAGGCCCGACCACCGGGATGTTGTGAATGAAACTGTCCGTGCTCTGTGGTAGATTGCAAATTGTGGTGAAATGATACAGGCGCAAGCAGCGATAATAGCAGCAACCTAGCTGGGGTGGGGTGTGCTCCTGTTTGCTAAACAGCAGAGTTCCGAAAACGAAGCGGTGAAAACCTCAGCCCGGCGCAAGAGCGTCTCAGCAGGGCACAATGCCTGGCGATCAACCGCTAGCTAGAACACTGCTTATAATTTAATTCTCCAAGCCACATAGACCCGCATGCGGCTCCGGAGCAACAGGTTGCCGACTTGCCGACTGTGTGAATTGGACCATGTCACACAGAGCCGCAGCATAAGGATGAAAGCCGTATGCGGCTCCAGAGCCCTGCCCTAGACCAAGCTGCTGATGAACATTCCAACTCTTATCAGAACTGTTAGCTGAGGGGGAAGTTTGAGTCAGCCCACAGTAGCCTGAACCCAGTCGCCTCCGCTGGCTTCCTTCCATCCCTGCCCCTCCCCACCCTAGTGCGCCCATGCTATATGCTATATGTGCTTACTATGCAGAGGTTTTTCAACCTCATACTGCGTCCCCATTATGGGGAAAAATATGAGATGATTTTTCTCCTCACCTGTCCTATCGTTTTGCTTCGTTTCCCTCTTCTTAACCGACAGTGCCTGTGACGGCAGCAAGGCCGAGGAACACTAATCTCTTTTGTCTTTGTTTTTGGATGGGTGTTCTGAAACGCTCATTATATGTTTGACATGTAACAACAGTAATTTTGCCCTAAATTGACTCTAAATTTTATGTGCAGCACTTTAGTCAACTGTTGTTGTGTTAAATGTTCTTTAAAAATAATGACTTGACTTGAATATTTCCACTTCCGCCATTGAAGCTGTAATATTCTTATTCAGAATACAAAGATTGTTATGAAAAATGGCAAGACCAAAAACAGCCTATACTTCCTTGTTGTTAAAATGTAAGAAGATTATTGCAGTATGAGTCCACAATGCATTTTCATTTCAGTATAAATACTAATGAAGCATCCCCGGATTTTTGTGCTTTCTGCAGCAGCAAACATTTCAAACTGTGTGGAACTTTTGATTTGACTCAGAATCAGAAAAGTGTGAAAAACTTTGTCACATAAAACAAACTTCAGAATCAGTTTTTAGCACCAAGTTGGCTGAAGCAGGTCTCAGGGTTCCCTTACACAGCTTAGACTGCTCAGGCATCATTCAGCAGGTACAGGGCTTATTGCTGCATTAAATACTACTTTTGTATAACAAACATTTTACATTTATTAGAAACTTTTTATATTAGAAACAGCAACATTACTAACTAATGTTCCATGAGTCAAACACAGCAGCTACTCACCCACTGCAGGACAGAAGAGAGTCGCAGATAAGACTGAGAGGAGGAGCGCAGTGCAGCCCGACATTCTTCATTGAGGCCTAAAGTGTGAAACCACATGACAAGAACATTACCCACAACATTATTTAGCACATTTCAATGAACTGAATTAGTTCATTCATATCCACTGCAGCTGTGAGTTGTTATCTGATGACGCCATTCTAAACAGACGGATAATAGTGGCCGCCTCTTTTTTTGTTTTAGTTTCGGTTTTGTTGATTCAGCCTTCTGGTACACACACACACACACGCACACGCACACACTCTCTCTCTCTCTCTCACTTTGCACGCCGTTACAAGCGCGATCCGTTAGGGAACGAAGTCAAGGAGTAAATAATGTACACGATGTAAAACGATGCAAACGCGTTAAGTATAATAAAAACCATGCCTACATTTCCGCACTGCCAACAGATCCGCTTTACCGACTCTTGTGCCTTTGAACAATCATATGGATGATATGACTGCACGAATGTTATCGATGTGTTTGCTGCACCAACTACACGGGACAAACATGTCTGACGTATTTCTGATCTGAAGGGTGCAGGTTTAAATTTTAGGCGATTTAAAGTACTGTTCGGCCATCTCATTTAACCCATGCAAGAGTCTGGGGAATGTCATAGACTTTGATAAAACGGTAGGAGCATACGGGCTTCTGCAAAATTGTAGATACATACTTACTGCTGCAGTGTCTCTCCTGAGGATGAAGAAGGAGCGGTTTCAACAAAAAAACTTTGATCCTCCTCTCACAAGTTTTTTCAAAAGTCTGCGGTAAAATCCACATTTATGCTCATTCAGAGCTCAAACGAGCATACACTCGTGTGTACTCAAACAAAAACGAAAAAAAAAATGACGCAGTTTAAACAAATCCTGTTTAGACAGGACACTCCTTCTTTCTTTCCTTCCGTTAACTCAGCCAAAAACTGCCGCCCCCACCCCGGTACCCAATCAACGAAGTTGTTGGAAAGAACAACCTACAGAGCATGCGCCTTTGGACTTCATGATGCTGTTTACTCCCCAATCTTCTTTTAACCAACCTCTGAGGCCGTCACGGAGCAGCTGTATTTGTACTGAGATTAGATTACACACAGGTGGACTCTTTTTAGTAGGGGTGGGACTCGATTAAAAAAATTAATCGAATTAATTACAAGCTTTGTAATTAATTAATCGAAATTAATCGCATTTTAATCGCATTTCAATATTTAACATGATAAATATTAATTTAAGTTTAGTTGATGAATGAATCAATATACATAAGCTTAAACTTCAAAATTTTGTTTATTCTCCCACCAGTCTACTACACAGACCAATGAAGGGTGGAAGTGCTCCTGTGATAAGCAAACTCCTGAAATTAAAGTTAAGCATCATAACTGGATAGTTTTATTCAACATTAATGTCTCACTTGTTATATTTGGAAATTAATCATTCTCTCAGCTGTATTCCTTGATGTTGAAATGTGTTATGCTTGTTTTAACAGCTTATTTTGAATTAAAATTAAACCACAAAAAGGAGCAAAAGTTTGTTCTCCGTTTAACAGCTGCTTTTACACAGCTGTGCTTCGCACTCATGGTTGCTAGGCGACATGAGCTACGCAGAGGTGACGGCAGCTGATATGAAGGCTAGCCGCTTACTTCCGGCCTTTGTGGGCTGCGAAAGACGTGGGCCGGGTCCTTCGCAGGATGCAGCCCCTAATTTGGACATTGTGCGTCGATATAATCTGTATGCCGGGAACTCGTGCACTGAGAAACGTTCCACGGTGCAAAGTGCGATTAAAATGCGTTAAAAATTTTAACGCGTTAATTTCCCCGTAATTAATTAATCGAAATTAACGCGTTAAAGTCCCACCCCTACTTTTTAGTCATTAGCAGTCATCAGGTAACTTCTGAATGCAATTGGTTGCACTCAGAGGAAAGGGGGCTCAATACTTTTGCACACCACACTTTTCAGTTTTTTATTTGTAAAAAATGTTTTGGATCATGTATAATTTTCTTTTCACTTCACAATTGTATACCACTTTGTGTTGGTCTTTCACTTTTTTTTATCAACAGTTTATCTGCATATTTTAACTTCCGTACTGCAGTTTCTCGCCATGTGAACAAACAGCGGTGAATGGAGCAGCTACAAAGTTCTCTTTTCTTCACCTTAACACTTGCTGATCAGGTGCTTGATGAAGGACCTCCAGCTGTTTCACAGATTTAATGGTGGTTACTAAAAGAAAAAGCTGCTGTTTTGGACGCTGGAAAAACGTTTCCTTTTTCACTACTTGAGCTCACCGTCACAGCTTCGCCTCTTTGCGCTTGCGCAGTTAAAACCGCTGCCTGCTATGAGTGTTTTGAAAAACTAGTGGCTGCGGGAGCCATGGCGCATGTGTGAGTAATGGTGTAATGCTTTGTATTCACAAGCATTCTCGAAAATACGTTTCTACTGCAGGTCTATATTTAGTCACTACTAAGGGATTAAAGTATAAAAAATATTTTGAAGGAGCCCCTCGGTCCTGGGGGGCGGGCCTTCCAGTACCGAACCATCGCTAGTGCCAATGGCCTGCGCTCGCTAGCAAACCAGTTCTGGTAGCTACAGCTGAAGTAAAGACAAAAATAGCAGCTGAAATTCTCAGTGAGCACAACACACACAGACACACAGAGAGCAGTGGAGGCGTGGAAATGCATGTCAGCGACAGTTGCCACCCATCCCGTAAAGTACGGAACACAGCATGTTACGGAGCCGTATTCCACGGAGTCCCGTAACATACGGGGTTCTGTATTTTACGAGACAGGTGGCAACTCTAGTGATGATCCACTCTGTGTTAAATGAAATCCATCGCAGCGACGGAGAGCTTTTTAGAATGTGTGCTTGTGTATACGTGAGTGATTCACACTCCAGTCCAGTAGGTGGCGGTAATGCAGTTCTATGTTGGTTTGCCAGCCCCCAATAAACCCACAAAAAAACGTCAGCACTAATGCTAGTGAGGAGCGCCGCTTACACCGAGACAGCTGAGCGCTGCAGAGTTTAAACGAAGCATCGACACAGTAAATTTGTGTCGAAAAATTTTTAGAATCGATTTAATCGAGTTAATCGATGAATCGTTGCAGCCCTACTGCAGAGTCCTCAAAACATCTGATTAAAAAGATCAGAAGAACCAAACTATGAATCAGTGGAGTTATTTTAGAGGATCGACACACAAACGAGTTTGAATTGAAAACTCACGTCCTTTAATAAATGTGACCTCTTGTGTGCGAGTGCATTTCCTAACAGCAGTGATCGTGTCTCTTGTGTTGTGTTGAATTGAAGCTAGGAGTCATCACACCCTCTAACAGAGTCATCAAGGACTGGGCCGTGGCTGCTCTCGTCAGTGGCGGTTTCTGATATGGGCGACATGGGCAGCCGCCCAGGGCGGCATTTCATCTAGGGCGGCATGAGCGCCCCCCTCCCCCCAACGCATTGCGATCGCCGCAGCAACGCCTACCGCACTACTCCACTTGTGGGATAATGGGCGCCCTCTGCTTGCTGTGTATTGCATGTAGCTTTCTGCCATGGTCAGACAGGTTGTAACAGAAGAAAAAGGGCAGGCGGGGGATTCTCTCTCTGTCTCGCTGTCACTGCTTCACTAGATCGTCACACACACAGCGCTGCCCCGCCCCCTTCTCCTCTCAGCCTGGGGTGCGAGTCGAGTGAAGCAGTGATGGCGTGAGAGTGAGACTGTCAGCCGGGTTCATTCATTCATGCCTGTACAGTTTGGGCCTGGTTACAGCCAACAGTAACCGCTGAATTATAAATAAAGGTGACTTTTGCTGGCAGTCTCTCGCCAAACCTTTTATCCTCACGGACACTGCCATATCAAGATTAACACGAAGTGTATGTCCTAATATTGAAAAGTTTTGCGAGATCTCGCAAAAGTAACTCAGGATCTCGCAAAACTTTTCCGAAATATGCAAAACTGACTCTTTTTTTTTTTTTTTTCCTCCCATGTTCCACAGAATGAATCTGTGCGTCTAATAAAATTAGATGCACACAACTGATAGAACACAAAGCCCATTTCATTTATAATACTGTAAATATGGTCATTAAATCACAGTATTTGTGTGAACCCGAATCCTGATAAAAAAAATAACACAAATACGAATCTAGACAGTTTGGACAAATGTTGGTGGATGGCGCAGTGTTGCCAGATTGGGCAGCTTGTGAACACATTGGGGTGGAATATTATATAGATATTTCTATATAATTATAAAATTATATAGATATATAATTTTACAATAAAAACTTCCTAAAAACCTACCAAATATGGTGAAAAGCAGCCAAAATTTTAACAAGTTACCCAAAGCTTGTATATTTAAATATATATCACACCTGGTGCTATTAACATGAGTTTCAGTGGAGGTTTTGTTGTGTTGGGCTGGCAACTGTCAGTCAGATCTGACAACCCTGGGGATGGGCGGTGGTGGTGGCGAATTGTGGCAGATGGAAAGGAAAAGGTCAAAGCCATCAGGTGCACAGTTTAGGAAAAAGAGAAAAGAAGAAGAGGAGAAACAAGCAAAGATAAAGGTAAGCAGAAGCTGTGTAATATTTCAGTTTCTTCCATGTTTTTTCAAATAAAAATTTAAAAGAAATTCTGAGTGTGCCTGTGATGGTGGGGGGGACCTTCTGTTAAAGCCTGTCTGTCAGACCATGGCAGAAAGCTACATACACCACACAGCAGTCGCTCATTACCCCCCAAGTGTAGTAGTGCGGCGATCGCTATTGTGTGTGTGTGTGTGTGTGTGTGTGTGTGGGGGGGGGGGGGGGGGGGGGGGGGGGCGGCGGGGGATGCTCGCCCAGGGCGCCAAACAGGCTAGGACCGCCACTGGCTCTCGTCATCCTGGAGCTGACTAACAATCACAGAGTCATCAACAGACTTTAAAATGCTCCTGTTTTCAGAGCTGCTCTGACACATATTTGTGTGCAGGATAAATAAGAAGGCTGAGAGCACGCATCCCTGTGGGAAGGAGCAGACCTGATGGGACAGGAGTCCATTTATCCCGACTCTGTGACTCCCGTTGGAAAGCAGATGGAGACGTGTTCATGTAATCTTACAGCTTTGGATGCTGAGCAGAGAAAACTGTTCCATAAATAAACAATAATTTTGATTTTCACTTCCAGTTTGAAACACTTCAAGTGTTTCATACATTTTAAATGATTATTAAACTCTCGTCCTTCCTTTGATGAACTGTGTCAATACTGTTAATAGATTATATTTATACACAGAGGTCATAACTTCTATCACATAACTAAAGATTTATTTGCAATATGAACACTTTATAAACAGTAACATTAGGAACAGTAGAACATTGCACATTGTAACTGTGAACATCCAGAGTTAAATTATTAGGACTTCATTATAACAGTTATTTTGACCTGTTGAGTTCAGGCACATTTTAAACAGTAATTATTGTTCACAGCTGATTGGAGATCAGCACAGTGATCAATCAGTCTACAAACTGAAGAGCCAAATAATAAAGATTCCTCTGAAAATGTCTGACAGACCAATGAAAGAAGCTCCAGGAAAAAGAAAAGTCCTTCTTTGATCTGTGTGATCAGAGCTTTGAATGTTTCCTCAGTATTTTGTGATGATGGCTGCAGACTGCAGACAGTGTTTCTCAGCTCACACTGAGCTTGATGCTCCCACAAAGCTTCCACTGCAGACCCAGCTGTTAATATGTGGATCTGTGGAGTTCAGGGAGTTCCTCAGTCACATGAAGCTGCTGGGTTCACTCAGTGTCAGCATAAAGAACATGATTTCTAATCTAGTGATAGAAACTGGAGTTTTCTTGACTCCTGCAGGTTGTAATGAAAGTATTCAGGAGATGATGATGATGATGTGTCATGAACTGTCATGAAGAAGACAGAAATAGAAGAGAAATGCTGCTTTGGTTTTTAATGCATCCTTTTAGTTTCTTCTGTTGTGTTTTTAAATAAATATTTAGTGTCAGTTCCTCTGTCCTTTATTTGTCACATGACTGTCTTTAACATTGTCAACAGATAGCTCAAAGGACTCAGGAGGAATTAAAAACCTCTCAGAAGTTTTTCTGAATAAATCCTGCAGTCTTGCTGTACACAAGCTTTGGTTTTCTGCCTCTCTGTTTAGACAGTTGCAGAGTTTATGAGCACATTTTTCCCTGACTCCCATCAGGCCACAGACCTGATTGCTTGTGAAGAACTATGAAGATGTTTTAAAGCAGAAACTGCTGCATATCCTGCAATGAGCAAGTCTGAAGGAATACAACATTCACTCACATATTTTTTATCATGTACAACCATCAATGAATTAAAGTGTTCTAACTGTTCAGTGTTATTAAAGCTCAGTTCTTTGCTCTCAGCTGCAGTCTGACCCAAACTGTGGATTTCTACAGCAGAGAACTGGAGGAATCTCATGTCTGTTCCTCATGCTTCACTTTTGTTCTTGTTTTAATTCCAGTCTGAACTTTGAACTACATGACCACACAACTCTGAGACCTGGAACACATGATGAGACATGGTGGTCCAACTCAAGCTTCAAGATGCTGCCTGCAAGACACAAATCATTTCTGAAAATAGAGTCAGAGTTCAATACAGGAACTAAATGTCCTGACTGAGGATTATTCGTGCATGGAGACACAGCATCCTGACTTTTATATATATTATAGAGCAGTGGTCCCAAACCTTTTTTGAGCCACAGACCGGTTTAGTGTTAGACAATATTTCCAAGAACGCCACAACGCTCTCTGGTAACGTATGAACATGCCTTCAAAACAAGATACACTGCAAAAACAAATAGAGCAGAAATCTCCTAAGTCGAATTCTAATTCCCCAGGGAATTTTATTCGACATAAAAAAAAAAGTGTAAGTCGGATAAAATCCAATTCTTCAAAATATCCGACAGTTTGGGGTCTAATATTGAATTTTGCTGCAACTGCTTCTGCTTCATCTCAGGATTTGCTTCTGCAAATTTTATAATCTCATATTTTTGCTCGTAAGTACGAGTTTGTAGCTAACGCTTGCCTCCTGTGCTTGCCATGATTGTCTCTGGTGAAATGAACACATAGACACTAAAGCGATCACCAGGCACTGTTAGCATGTGTAGATATGCATGAATGAGCTGATGCATGGAAGTGTAAATTCAGTAATCAAAATAACACTCACCCTTTTGGGCATAAGTTCACCAAAGTCTAAGGTCTCTGACTGGAAACAAACTTCATCCACCAGTTTGAATCAAAATGAGATCCTTTCCCTCTACTCACACTGCATGTCAGGACAAAAACAGACTTTTTGGTAAATCTTTAGCCTTTATTTTTGCACACTAATAAGATGATGAAAACTACATTAAAATCAAATCACGATATGAGCATAGATAAAACAAAAGGACAAAAAATAAAAAAATCAAACTCAATGTGGATACGGTAACTGGTTTAAATGATACTGGCATCACATAGTCAAACAGTTCAAGTAACAAAAACACAAAGAATCCCATTTTATATGTGTGAATTTTTTTCAAAATAAACATTCACTGCAAATTTAGAACAATAAAAATTTTAAAAACAATGACATTTGGCTTTAATATTTCAATTTAATTAAATCTCTAACAAGTATTCAATATTAACAAAAAATATTAACTCTATATTTGTACATGGATTTTAAAATAATATAAAGTAGAATAATACTTTTTCTTAACATGAAATACAGTCAAAGTCTAATCCCTTTATTCATGTAAATTTACTGACTTTCATTATTCATGTCACAAAAAAACATTCAGGTACAAAACCAATAAAATTAACATGAATCTTGTTTTGTTAGCCATTGATTAATGAGTTATAATATGAAAACTAAACAATAGCTAATTTTCAGCAGTGTTGCTTTCTTTGACTCACTCACACATTTCATTCAGACTCTTAATGGCTTCTTTTTTAGTGATATCTTTCCAATCACTGGGAATCTCTCCTCTGCCCTCAAATGTTAAGTTATAGTGCTTTTCTAGTTGTTCCTTAAATGTACACGCAAACCATTTCCAGTATGCCAGTTTAGACTCATCAGGAGTGATTTTCCAGTTAGCATACTTTGGACCAGCTTTTCTGTACTCTTTATAGGGAAACCATTCTTCTGGAGCATGACAAGAGTTAAACATGAAATCACTTGCAACATTTGTTGTGCAGAAATCAATGTCGAACTCTACAGTGTCTTTCCAGTGCATTCCATTAATCCCAGCAGCTCGATGGAAGGGAACGGCGTGGTCATCAGGACTGTGATCTTCAATGGTGTTTGTACAAACAGCTGCACAGAATGGACATGTTACCCAGCAGCACTTGCAAAGCTGCTCAATGAGGATTTCTTCAGGCTTCTGCCTGGATTCTTTCAGTTTATCCAATGAGAGGCTCTTCATCTGCTCAGTGATGGATCTAAAGCCTTTCTTTATCTCTTCTGTGAAAAACTGAACAAAGTTTGTGTCGCTAAAGTTCTCAGAACAAATGGGAGTATCAAATGTTAGCTCATCTTTTAGCAGAATAGAAAATTCCTGCAGCCACATGTTTATATCTCCACTCTGGGTTTTGACTTTCTTCGTTGCAGTAAATAAAGCTTGTTCCACAAGTTTGTTGATGTCCTCAACATTTTTCTGCAGTATATTCACAGCTTTATCTTTGTGATCCTTGAAAATGTATTTCTCTACTTCTGCCTTTATAAAGGCTTCTGTTTTTCTCCTTGGATTTCTGATGTAGGTCCTGAAATCATCAAAGTCCTCTTTCTCAGCAAGTGACTTCAACAAATATTTCTCCAAGTTTAACCTGTTCTCACTGAATGCTGGTAAATTACACCTCATTTCTCCAGCAAGACTAATGGCAGTCTTGTTACAGACAGCCTCAACAGTGGATACTTTCAGCTTTTCACAGACCAGTTCTCCAAGCACAACAGCAGATGAGTTTCCTTTACAAAAGCTTCTGAAAATGTTGTAATACTGAGTTTTCTTGCTTTCTAAATAAGTGAGTGCGTCGTTGTTAATTTTGAATTTCCTCTGGGACTCTAGGAGCCAACTCTCAACACTGTCAAAGACATACAGTAAGAGATCAACTGTAAACTCCTTTTTCAAGGAATAATTTCTCTTTGACTGAAATTTCTCAACTTCTTCTTTTATGTTCTTGGCCACTTCTTGCAAGTAAGTTGATGTGTAACCTCTTGCAGCTATAGGTTTACTTCTGACTGCATGAAGTGACTCTTTCTCAGCTTTTTCGGTCAGGCATACAATCTGCTGTTGTTCTTCATATGGCAAAGTGCTAAGACGTTTATGCTGTATATGTTCTTGTTTTCTTGAATTTCGTTCCCATACCCTTGTGGCCCATGTAGTTATTCTAGTCCACACATTTGGTTTGCTTGTTTCTTTCTTTTCCTCATTTTCTTGGCTTGGTTCACTTGTTTCACAGAGATCCTGGTTCTTGGGGAGTGATACATATTCTGAATAATCACCTGTCTCTAACAATTTCTTATATCTGCCACCTATTTTGCAATAATCTATAAGAGCCTGCTCAAAACCAAGTTCTTGAAGTAGAGTATATTGATCTTCTTCCAAGTTAATGTCCTGAACAGGCTTTTGATCTGTTGCTATTTCAGTAACCCAGCCTCGCCAAACAGAGTTGAACTGTTTTTGAAGCTCCTCTTCATCTTTGGCCTTATCTTTCAGCTGCTGAGCGAGCTCTTTGCTCTTTTGTAGCAGCTTGTTCTCAAACTCTGGCTTCTTATCATCTAGCTTTTTGCGAGCCTTCTTCTGCTGGATAACTTCATCCAGTTTTCTTTTGACTTTGCTCACCTGTTCCTCACGAAACTCCTTGATTTTGATTTCAAATCGGCCTCTCCACTGAGCCAAAATTTCTTTTTCTGTGTCATCTTCAAAGTGGTTTTTCATTTCTTTTTTGATTCCGTCATATGTTTTGTTTGTTTCTTTGTTAAGATAACTCACCTCCACACTGTCGAGTTTTCCATTTTCAATTCTGTTGTGAAGTTGGCTTTCAATGGTCAACATTCTGCTCCTCAGAGTCCAAGTCCAGTTCCCATACTGGACCTCAAGTTTTCTGTATACAGCAATTTCAAGTGTGTTTTTAAAACTGAAAACAAAATTTTCATTCAGAAGGGCATTCCATAGGTCCTGAATTTTGGTTTTGAACTGTGACAGAGTGATCCCAGCATACTTTGAAGCTTTAGTGAGAATGACATTCTTCAGTTCTTGGATGCTCTCACTGTAACCTGGATTTGGAGGAGCCATTGGTGGACTGCCCTCCCATAGTTGGGCACAATATTTCACATCTTTCTGTATGTCAAATTCAATGACATCACTGAAGCAGTCTGCATTACAAACCTCCTCTTTGGCTGCAAGTTTGGCCATCTTGTCCAGTTTGTCCTGCAGGCGTCTCTTTCCATCCATGTTTTTCTCTGCTGCTGCAACATCTGTAACATTCTGGTGAACAAACACACAGCTGGGAGAAAGTTTAACTTTTTTCATCCTCATGAAAGCCTGAACAACAATCTGCAGAATGTCTTGCATCTCAGATGGATTCTCTCCAAATATGTTGATCAATGTCAAGTTTCCCAGACCAACAACAAATGTTGCCAGTTCATTGTCATGGTGACGAGTGTTGTTACCTTCCAGCTCAAGAGCACGCAGTCCTTCAGTGTCCACCACTAGAACATAGTCAAATTTATAGTCTTTCTTGATCTCTTCTGATACTTTGAGCAGCTGCATGAAGGCACCTTTGGTGCACCTACCAGCACTCACTGCAAACTGCAATCCAAACATGGTGTTCAGCATTGTTGACTTTCCACTGCTTTGTACACCCAAGACAGACAACACAAAAACTCTCTGGTCCCCTAGTTCCTTGATGACTTCCTCTAAAACACTGGAGATCCATGTTAAAGGCACATGACCTGCATCACCATCCATCAGCTCCAGTGGGTGTCCAGATATCATCAGCTGTGCAGCCACTTCAGGGTATTTAGACCAGTCACTGTGTCTGTCTTCTCTTTGTATTGCTCTATGGGCTTCATAGATCTGTCCCATTTCTCTGAAGATGTGCTCCAAACCAAAAGTTGCAGAATGCAGTTTTTTGGATATTTTTTCAAGCTCGGTTTGTTTTCTCAATAATAAATCTGATTTGTCATGTTTGTTCTTCAAAGTCAAGACCTCAGACCATGTTTCGTCATAGCTTTGGAGAATTAAAGAAACATCATTTGTGGCGAGGGCATCTATAAAGATCTGAGTCCATTTCAGGAAATATTTCTTTTTTGTTGGTGGCAAAGATGAGAGGCATCCAATAAACAACTCCATCAGCTCACTACAGGAAGCAGCACATTGTTTTTTCCGTATGTTCTTCAGTGCCTGTTGCTTTTTACTTTTCTCATTTTCAATGTGTCCTCTGAGATGATACAGTTCTTTGTGTATTTTGCTCCACTGATGCCACAGTTGACCTTGACAAGGGAACAATTTATCTTTTATCTTTGAAACATCCATGCTATCTTTTGTAAGTGAATCCACTATTTTCATAGCAGCAGATTTCCCTTCTTTACAGGCTGGCTCACTTTCATCCACACTGATATCTTGAAGCTCAGCCATGGTTTCAAGTTGGAAGGTTGTTTTCCAGCTGGAATCTGGAGAAAATAAAATTTCTCTAATTGTATTTTTTAGTCTTTCTGATACATCTGACTGGCTTCTGTCTTTGATGCCGATTTTGTATTTTCCCCTTTTTTTGTCAAAAACAAAACAGCCGTCATCAACAACGAGATAAATTAGAGGCTTTTCAGATTCGAAAAGGACTGACATAAGTGATGTAATTTTTTCATCTTTTTGTTTAGTTGAAACAAAAACAACATTGATTGAAGATTTTTCAATCAGGATGTCACGTTGTTTTTCAATTGATAGAGCATCACCATGAAGATTACAAAAGGCAATGCAGTCATTAAAGACATCATTGGGTTTTCCAGCAGGACAGTACCAGGCAATCTCTGCCACACCATACATTAAACAGTGAGACTTGGTGCTTCCTGGGCAGTCTCTGTGGAAGAAGGTGCTGTGACGGTCATTGATCAAAGTGTTCATCAGCTGAGATTTAGATACTGAATGTGAACCTAGGCGGAAAAATGACACCAAAGGTGTCTTTGCTTTGTAGATTGGCATACTTTTCAGGGTGACAGTGTGTGACTCATCTTTGCTTACTTTCCAGGTTTTTGTTATTTGTCTCATTGTCCACAGAGGACACTCAATTTCCTTGGTGATTGGGTCAGGAACAAGCAAAGGTAAGGCATATTGACACTGAGAGAGTTTTGTAATCATCATCTGTTTAAGGAAGTTATCTGAGCAGTGAAATACTGCCATCTGAACATCCATTGGATGCACGTGAGTCTGTTCCATCTGTGCGTCTACACTGGTGTTCAGAAACTCATCCACATTACTGAATTCTGAATAAGTCTCCTCAGGATTGTTAGATTTTACTGGAATATATCTGGCCCTGTAGTCTAACATTATGAGCCTTTTGAGAAAAGTGTGACCTCGATCCTTCTCTGATGTGACATGATGCAGTTTCACAGGTGGACCTATTTTAAGAAAATCAGCTGGCAATAATTTTGTAAACTGGGGAAGATTGTCTTGAAGGTGAAGTCTGGCCAGCAGTTTCTCAATTTCTTCTTGACTCGCCTCCTCCCTGCTGATTTCTTCAGAAATTGTCACTAACTGCTGTAAATAAACAAATAAAAACATGTAGTGTATGTAAAGAAATGATTATACAATGTGATATAAAACACCCTTTGATCTTTTGTGCAAATGTTGACTATCCTACATTCTCATTTCCACTCATGTCACATTCCGAGGTTACCTTTGAACCAAACAATAAGGTCAATGTTCTCTAATGATTACTGCAAATGTTTCATTGTTTCAAACTGAAGACTATCCCCCTGAATAATGAAATATTCAAGCAAAATCTTGAAATCAGAATTTTATTTGAATATTTTAGTCCTCTTGTTGGTGGCATGTTGTTCAAAAATATTGATTTTAGATATCTTTCTGTTGTGCTGTTGTAAATTTTTGTTATTTGTTTGACTTTTTAATGGCTTTTTATCTGGATGCCATTTGTCATTTGGAAGATACTGGTTGTCAGGAGTGAAATTGAAGGAGCAGTTTCTTTTTTCTTTCCTTCTTTCTTTAATTCATTCTTTCTCTCTTTCTTTCTTTTGTTCTTTCTTTCTTTCTTTCGTTTGTTCGTTCTTTCTTTCTTTCTTTTATGAGCATCTGGAAGTCTCCATAGTGTAGTGGTTAACACATTTGCAGTGCATAAAGGGCACACGGAATGAAAAATCAAACATGTGGCACTGCCTACTGTTGCGAGCCCTACTGACAAGGGAGCAGAAAACAGTAGCGTCATTTTACAACCATTTAAAAAGTATTACTAAGAAAAGAAAGAAATGCATATAGTTATTAAAAAGACAAATACAAAAACAGAGATCTGTTGTATAAGAAGAATGCCAAAGATTCATCTTTACCTCTGTTTCATCTTCAGTCTTCTCATCTCCTGCAGGGTAATAGCACAACAGGTCTCTGCTCTGCTCACTGGTCACTTCTTTACTTTCTTCAGTCTGTCCAGCTGAAGAGTCGGAGCCTACAAATATCACACATTTGTTTAAATAGCCAGTGTTTTATCATGTCATACAAAGTCGAGTTTAAGTTATAACCGAAACACTTTTTTGATGGGAAAATTTGTCACTGGACAAAGTTTTCATTAAAAAGTTACCCTTCTCATCAGGTACATGTAGTTGCAGAGTTTCAGATTCAGGTTCTCTTTCTCCTGCTGTGCTGTCTTCACTTTTATCTGCTTGAACAGCGTGCTCATTCCCTGATTCACTCTGAGAAAACAAGGAGTTGAAACCACCTTATTTACTGGCTACATCATCTGAGATTCACAATGCTTTGGTAAATACTCGTCCATAACAAAAGGAAGGAAGAAATTAGAGCAGTGTCCAGCACACATGATCAACAGCCCACATGGTGTGTGTACTCACTTAAAAACTACACAAAAATAGCAAGAGGAAACAAATACATGTGCTGTGCAAATTGAAGCAGCAGTAACTGTCAACACATTAGAACTAAACATCCGAAAAGGAACTTTTCTAGTGAAAAAAATTTATTTTGCAAGAAAAAAAACAAGTTAACACATTGAATTTCACTTTTAAATATCATGTATGATTGTCAATGTAAATTAGAGTTTTCAATGATGTTGTTGAACTGCATCCATCTTCATTGACTTTTTAATTAAAACAAGAATCTGGTGCAGAAATTTGAATTTATTTTAGATTTTCTCTAAACCACAAATGTCAAACATACATGTATAGACACATTTGTTATTAATAAAAATTATTATCAAATATAGAAACTAAAGAAATAATTGAAAATCCCAAATTACCATGGCATTCATGGGAGGGATGAATTTAAATAAATATCTTCCCACAACTGTTTATACAGACAGAAAGAGAGTTTTGCACTAAACATGGTGATGTTTGGTTGTTTTTTCTTTTCACCAAGTCTGTAAAATGTTCCATCTTGAACATTTCATTAATCAAGGTCTGATGCGCTTTTCTTTTTCTCATTTGGGAGAGTTTTGAGTTGGTGGAATTTGGATTCTTTCTTCTTGATTTCAGAAATTTTGCATGTTGTCTTTTGTTTGACTTTTTAATGGCTTTTTATCTGGATGCCATTTGTCATTTGGAGGATACTGGCTGGAAGGAGTGAAACTGAAGGAGCAGTTTCTTTCTTTCTTTCTTTCTTTCTCTCTTTCTCTCTTTCTTTCGTTCGTTTGTTCGTTTGTTCGTTTGTTCGTTCGTTCTTTTATGAGCATCTGGAAGTCTCCATAGTGTAGTGGTTAACACATTTGCTGTGCATAAAAGGCACACGGAATGAAAAATCAAACATGTGGCACTGCCTACTGTTGCGAGCCCTAGTGACAAGGGAGCAGACAACAGTAGTGTCATTTTACAACCATTTAAAAAGTATGACTAAGAAAAGAAAGAAATGTATATATTCATTAAAAAGACAAACACAAAAACAGAGATCTGTTGTATAAGAAGAATGCCAAAGATTGAAAGATTTCATCTTTACCTCTGTTTCATCTTCAGACTTCTCATCTCCTGCAGGGTAATAGCACAACAAGCAGATTGCTGGATCAGAGTCAAGATTTACATACAGCTTCATAAATAAGTCTATAGATAAAAGACTGAGATGTTGGACTTGGATTTGTCATTGTGTCACCTTCATAAATGGACAGGTTCCTGCTCTGCTCACTGGTCACTTCTTTACTTTCTTCAGTCTGTCCAGCTGAAGAGTCGGAGCCTACAAATATCACACATTTGTTTAAATAGCCAGTGTTTTATCATGTCATACAAAGTCGAGTTTAAGTTATAACCGAAACACTTTTTTGATGGAAAATTTGTCACTGTACAAAGTTTTCATTAAAAAGTTACCCTTCTCATCAGGTACATGTAGTTGCAGAGTTTCAGATTCAGGTTCTCTTTCTCCTGCTGTGCTGTCTTCACTTTTATCTGCTTGAACAGCGTGCTCATTCCCTGATTCACTCTGAGAAAACAAGGAGTTGAAACCACCTTATTTACTGGCTACATCATCTGAGATTCACAATGCTTTGGTAAATACTTGTCCATAACAAAAGGAAGGAAGAAATTAGAGCAGTGTCCAGCACACATGATCAACAGCCCACATGGTGTGTGTACTCACTTAAAAACTACACAAAAATAGCAAGGGGAAACAAATACGTGTGCTGTGCAAACTTGGTGTTGGCTCTCACTGCGGTATTGTATCACTTCCTGTTCCTGTTTCGGAGCACAGTGTTTTGCTGTCTGTTTGCTGTTATATCTGTATAACTCGATTTATCTGGATAATAACATATTTTAGTGTAATCTTCACCTACTTTAAATAGCATACTCTTTGCTGAATCACCTGTATTCACATTACTCACTTTATTTGTTTTTAGAAATTCGCTAGCTTAGCTCAGCTAGTAGCTTAGCCCTTAGCCGACTCACTACCAGCATGGCTTCTTGTCCTGTTTCTCCTGCACTTTCCTGCTCTGCAGAGGTGGGAAGTAACGAAGTACAAATACTTCGTTACTGTACTTAAGTAGATTTTTAAGGTATCTGTACTTTACTTGAGTATTTATTTTTCTGAGTACTTTTTACTTTTACTCCCTACATTTTTACACAAGTAGCGGTACTTTCTACTTCTTACATTTTCAAAACAGACTCGTTACTTTTTAACACGTCAGGGAGAAGTTTGCGTTTCCGGTCAGTGCGCCGTCAGTCATCAAGCGATCTGAGCCTAAACGGAGGAATATTAACATATAAGAGACAATCGTACTGCGTATCCTCCATCATCGGGGCTTATCTCGTACAAAGGGATTAAATACACAAACCCATGTAATTAATGTCTCATTTATAGCGCTATAATCAGGGGTCACAGCGGGCCGGACCGAATCCGTAAGTTATGCTCGCAGGACATAAACAGCTTAGCTAGCGCTACTGAAGAGGAGCGAGCATGAAGGGAGTAACGTGTGGCAGGTAAATGCAACGTTTCTAAATGCTCAAAACATATCAGCAAACACACAGTGTGTCTGCTAGCTAAAAGAAGAGCTGCTGTATTTCAGGGAGAGCAAAGAGAGAGAAGTTCACTCAGAGATGGAGAAAGAGGACAGGAGAGGAAGAAGAGGTTAGAATTAAAGGTAAGGACTGGAAAATAAACTGAAGTATGCTGACTTTGTGTAATTCAAAGATTGGATGAAAATACTGCAGTTTAGTACGTAATAAACAGGTTATCTAGTTGTACTGTATTTACAGTAAAGCTCTGTGTTGGTGCACTTTGTGTTCATTATCAGAGTTACAGGTTACATCAGTGCAGCAGAGATGAGTTTGAATCAAAGCTGCTGATGCTGAGATTCATTTACTGAATCCAACATTTCTACAGCCTGTATGCTGTCAGTGTAGGGGATGGAGATCAGCTCAGAGAGCTGTGAAATACTGGGTTACATCTTTGTGAGTTCACTTCATCCACACAGAGCAGTAAACCTCAGAGCAGCAGCAGCAGGTCAGCTGATCACAGCCTGCACACCAACATCATTTACTGGAGCTCACAATAGAAAGTTGTGATTCTTCTCCCCATGCAGAGCCACTACAGCTGATCTTAGGGTTCCTCCACCTTCTGAATCCCACTGTAACCCCTGAGTATCCTCATGTTGGTGTTTAGGTGGAGGCACAGTCACAGAACAGAGCTGTGTTTAAATTCCCTTTCACAGTTTGTGATTCAAGCTGAGTGCATTCATTAGAATTAAAATTTAGATTGGAATAACGTCTGTGTTCTCATGCATTATTTTATATTATTACAATAATATATAATAAGGTTCAGTTAGCTTTACACAAAAATAGCAGGTAGAAACGTCCTCCAAAGAGCTACTTTTACTTTCTTACTTTGAGTAAATTTCAGAGCCTGTACTTTTTTACTTTTACTTAAGTAAAGAAGTTGAACCAGTACTTCGACTTTTACCAAAGTATTTTTTAACCCAAGTACTTGTACTTCTACTTAAGTACAGAATGTTAGTACTTTTGCCACCTCTGCTGCTCTGGGTGTCACATGTTTAGTTACTCCTCGGCCTCCTTTAGCAGTAACGGTACTTGTAATAAATGTAGTCTGTTTGTAGCTCTGGAGGCCAGGCTTTCTGAATTGGAGACTCGGCTCCGCACCCTGGAAAATCCTACATCTAGCCAGGCCCCTGTAGCGGGTGCGGACCATGGTAGCTTAGCCGCCGTTAGCTCCCCCCCAGCAGATCCCGAGCAGCAGGGAAAACAGGCCGGCTGGGTGACGGTGAGGAGGAAGCATAGTCCTAAGCAGAAGCCCCGGGTACACCACCAACCTGTTCACGTCTCTAACCGTTTTTCTCCACTCGGCGACACACCCGCCGAGGAACAAACTCTGGTTATTGGCGACTCTGTTTTGAGAAACGTGAAGCTAGAGACACCGGCGACCATAGTCAAATGTCTTCCAGGGGCCAGAGCAGGCGACATTCATGGAAATTTCAAACTGCTGGCTAAGGCTAATCGTAGATTTGGTAAGATCGTTATTCACGTCGGCAGTAATGACACCCGGTTACGCCAATCGGAGGTCACTAAAATTAATATTGATTAATATTGCGTGATCTTTCTGTCAACCTGGTTCAAAATTTATGGACAGAAATATGTTTAAATATCTTCAAAATGACTAAAAGACCCCAAATACAACTTGTACAATATAAGATTCTCCATAGAACATACTACACTGGACAAAGGATGTTCCAAATGGGCCTTACACACTCAAACATATGCACCCACTGTACAAGCAATTCAGAGGATAATCATCTACACGCTCTGTGGTCTTGTGTACCAGTTCAGAGATTTTGGCAGAGGATTTGTGAAGATCTATCCACATGGTTTAGCTGTCATATCCCAACTTCCCCCAGACTATGCATCTTAGGTGATGTCAGTGAATTAATTATGGAGTTAAATATATCACACATAGTTCTTACTGCCTTGTGCATCGCTAAGAAGATGATCCTCATGAACTGGAAGACAAAAAATAAACTATGTATTACTCAGTACAGAAATTTATTAGTAGATCATGTTAGTTTAGAGAGAATGTCTGCTTCTTCTAAAAACAAATTGGAGGAATTTGACTCTCTTTGGTTCCCACTGCTCAGCTCCATTACTTAGTGGGGGTGATGGGCTGCGGGCTCTGCTCCTGATGTGCTTTGTGGGGGGGTGGGGGGGGACTCCGGGGGCCTGGGTAGCTGGTAGCCTCCTGGGGCTGGGGTCCTGGGGCGACCTTCTGGTGATGTCTGTGTGCCTGTCCTGGTTGATGGTGGTGGGGGCTTGGATGGTGCTGCCTTCGGTCCTGGGGTGTGGGCGGGGTGCTTGGGGGGGTGGTGCCGGCCCTCGGTCGGTTGGCTGGTCTTCCCTGTATGGCTTGGGGGCTGGGGTCTGGGGCCCCGGCACTGGGGCCGCGCCGGCTCCCGGTGGGCCCCCCCTGGCGCGGGGGGGGCCTCTGCTGTCCCGGCCGCGCCGCCGGGTGGGGTGGGTTGGCCTGACGTCGGGATGTCCGGTCTACGCTTTTGGGGCCCTGGGGTGCCTGCATTGCAGGGGGGTGGGGTGGGGGATGGGGCCGCAGTGGGGTGGTTGGGGGGGACTGGGCACTGCATTTCCATGCCCAGGCCAGTATGTCCTGTCGCCTGTTTGTGTCTATTGTTGAGTGAATGGGCATCTAGGAGGAGCGGGCCGCCCTCTGCGGTGGGGGCGAGGGCGCCAACCTCGGGTGCTGCAGTGCTCCGGGATGCTGTCACCGCGGCCCCGGGCTCACCTCCCCCTGCCCTGTGCTGGGGTGTGGGAGGTCGGGGTGCCTATTGAGCCAGCGGACAGCTGGCTCTCTTCTTCCAGGATTTTTCCTGGTCATATGCCCCCCCCCCCATCCTCCCCCTCCCCATACACAAACACACACACACACACACACACACAGAATACACATCACTCACAGATGTAGGATGGAGAGGCCACGTGGAGAGCTGCACCACCACTTGCCTCTCCGTTTTAATTGCACTTTAGTCATTATAACTCACAACACATACACACTTACTGTCATGGTCCCCGCCCTCTCCGGGCCGGCAGTGTGTTGTATGGGTGTGTTTTGTTCTTTGGGCAGGCTCGACAGTTGCTCCACCCTCTGGCCGGCCTCCTCCAGCCGTGTGTGGCACACCTGATCTCAATCACTGTTTACTCACCTGTTTTCCCTGAGGCTCACTTGCTGGGTATTTAAGCCAAAGGAAGTCTTCAGTCCTTGCCGGATCGTTGCCTCTATCAGGTAGCCAAACTAAGCACTTTATTTTGGTGTCGTTCCAGCGTTCTTTTGCCTTCTGGATTAATTGCTGTTTGTGTGCAGAGCTGAGCCGGGGTCTGTTGGGGTGCGAGTCAAGAATTCTGTGGGTCAGTAAACGTGCTGCCAGACCGACGGAGGGTTGGAGACAAGCCTGTGTAATCCCGGACCTCCTCACTCAAAACTTTTGTTGGATTTGTGAAAATAAAAACTGGAAACATTTTACGTCTGCCTCTGCAGTTGGGTCCTTCCTTTTCCTGAACATCATGACAGAACGATCCGGCCAGCTGGACCCAGCAGAAGCAGCGTCACTGCAGGGAGTGCTCTCATCTCTCGGAGAGCAGCTGCAGAAACACGATCAAGTACTCCGGCATCTGATGGCAGATCAAGCAGCGGTGACTCGTAAGATGGACGAAATTGGAAATGTGTTGCAAATGCTATGCTCACCCAGTCGTGCCTCTCCTACAGCTTCTCCTCTGGAAGAGAGCACTTCGCAGTCTGGCACTGTGCATTCCCCGGAGGGCGCTGCCGCTTCCTCAAGTTCCCCGGAGCCCCCGGAACGAGCTCTTCCCTCTCCTGCTCTCTTCTCCGGTGAGTTAGAAGAGGCTCCAGGCTTCCTGATGCAGTGTTCACTTGTGTTTAAACAGCTCCAGAGGACATATGCTGCGGACAGTGCAAAGATTGCATACATGTCTACACTAATGAGAGGAAGGGCATTACATTGGGCACAGACGGTTATTAATGCTAATGATGATCTTTCATATGCTGAGTTTTTGAACAAGTTTAAGTGCGTGTTTGTAAAAAGGGATAGCTGTGACCAAGCAGCCCAGCGCATGTTTAACCTACGACAGGGCGAACGGCGTGTGTCGGATTATGCCATTGACTTCTGGATTCTTGCTGAGGAGACAGGATGGGGGGTGAAAGCCTTACGGGGGGCCTTCCTCAACGGTCTCGCGAACTACATCCATGATGAACTGGCAACTAAAGAGCTCCCATCTTCTCTGAATCAGTTAGTAGCAATGTGCACCAAATTAGATGACCGTGTCCATGAGCGACGCAAACAATTTCGCCCCAGACCCAAGAATCCTCACGCTCAGCCTGTTCCTTCTGATGAATTGATGGGCGCAGGCCCGTCTTTTGGGAATGAAGTGGAAGCCATGCAACTGGGCCGCACACACCTCACCCCAGAAGAACGTAGTCACAGGTTGGCAGCTGGTGAGTGCCTTTACTGTGGTGAGATGGGTCATTTTCTTTTCTCCTGCCCACGGCGGCCAAAAGGCAGGGCCCGTCAGTCCAAGTAGGGGTGCTGGCGGGTGAGTCCTCCTCCCTACCACGTCTAATGGTGCCAGTTATTCTGTCTGTTAATGATGATGATTTCACCCTGCAGGCATTGGTGGACTCCGGTGCTGAACAAAACTTTCTGGATTCAGCTCTTGCTCAACAATTAAAACTACCTCTTATTCACCTCCCACATCCTCTGCAGGTCAAAGCTCTTGATGGTCGCTGGCTGGCGGAAGTAACGTGTCAAACTGAACCCATTTCACTACTCATTTCTGGCAATCACCGTGAGTACCTCTCCTTTTTCATCATCCACTCTCCTCAGAGCCCTCTGGTCCTGGGACATCCCTGGTTACAAAAACACAACCCCGTGATCGATTGGTCACACAACAAAATTTCCACCTGGAGCCAGGATTGTCACAAACAGTGTCTTCTGTCAGCCCAGCCTCCATCCTCTGCCCCGTCTGAAACCCCTGGTTCTGAGGTTCCCAATCTCTCTAATATACCTGTTTGTTACCATGATCTGGCAGATGTTTTCCGCAAAGACTTAGCATTATCCTTGCCTCCCCATCGCCCTTACGACTGTGCGATAGAGTTGTTTCCTGGAGCTCCACTCCCAGCGAGTCGACTATACAGTTTGTCTAAACCTGAAAGAGAAGCGATGGAGACATATATTCATGACTCTCTAAAAGCTGGGATAATCCGTCCTTCCTCCTCTCCATTAGCTGCGGGTTTTTTTTTTGTGGAGAAAAAGGACAAGACTCTTAGGCCTTGCATTGATTTTCGGGGGCTTAACCAGATCACGGTGCGGAACAAATATCCTTTACCGCTACTCTCCTCAGCCTTTGAACTGTTGCAGGGGGCCTCTGTATTTACAAAACTAGATCTCCGAAATGCCTACCACCTAGTCCGCATCCGTGAGGGGGATGAGTGGAAAACGGCGTTTAACACCCATCTCGGCCATTTTGAATATTTGGTGATGCCGTTTGGTCTGACCAATGCCCCAGCTGTCTTTCAGGCATTGGTAAATGATGTTCTTCGAGATTTTCTGAACCGTTTTGTATTTGTATATCTGGATGACATTTTAATTTTTTCAAGAACCCCGCAAGAGCACCAGGAACACGTTCGCCAAGTCCTGCAGAGACTGCTGGAAAATCGGTTATTCATTAAAGGGGAGAAATGTGAGTTCCACGTCCAAACGGTGTCTTTCCTGGGATTTGTCATCGCGCCTGACAGCATTCAACCAGACCCAACTAAGGTAAAAACTGTGGTGGACTGGCCCACGCCTTCCACCCGGAAACAGTTGCAGAGTTTTTTAGGGTTTGCCAATTTCTATCGTCGATTCATCAGAGACTATAGTCGTGTTGTGTCCCCATTAACCGCTCTCACTTCCCCTAAGCAGCCCTTTCTCTGGACGACTCATGCTCAGGAGACGTTTGACCACCTCAAGGATCTCTTTGCTACCGCCCCTATTCTGATACAACCGGATTTGTCACAACCGTTCATTGTGGAGGTGGATGCCTCAGATGCTGGGGTAGGAGCTGTAATATCCCAGCGAAAGAATGATAAATTGCATCCATGTGCTTTCTTCTCTCGCCGTCTTTCTCCTGCAGAGCGGAACTATGATATTGGTGACCGGGAGCTCCTGGCTGTGAAGCTAGCACTGGAGGAATGGCGTCATTGGCTTGAGGGAGCTGAACAACCCTTTATTGTCTGGACGGACCATAAAAATCTCTCATACATTCAAAAGGCCAAGAGATTAAATGCACGCCAAGCTAGGTGGTCACTGTTCTTCACCAGGTTTAACTTCACCATCTCTTACCGCCCTGGCTCCCGTAACGGCAAACCTGACGCCCTTTCTCGTCTGTTTTCTGATCCTGAGCTCCCTCGGCCAGAAGAACCTATCCTTCCAGTGTCCCGGGTGATTGGGGCTTTGACCTGGGAACTGGAGTCTTTGATCCGAGCTGCGCAAAGGGACGAACCGGATCCCGGGACCGGTCCTGCCAACCGAATGTACGTACCCACCTCAGTCCGGTCCCAGGTGCTGCATTGGGCTCACACTGCTCGCTTTACCTGCCATCCTGGTGTGTTCCGAACAATCACGTTTCTTCAGCGCTCATTCTGGTGGCCCTCATTAACCCGAGATGTCCGCGACTACATTGGTGCCTGCACCGTCTGTGCCCGGAATAAGGTCTCCTCGTCTCCCTCCACTGGCTTATTAAGACCTTTGCCCGTACCTGGACGTCCTTGGAGCCACATCTCCCTCGATTTTGTCACAGGCTTGCCCCCATCCTCAGGTAACACTGTTATCATGACTATCATTGATCGTTTCTCAAAAGCAGCTCACCTTGTTGCTCTGCCTAAGCTTCCGACAGCCCTGGAAACAGCCCGCCTGCTCACGGACCATGTATTCCGTCTTCATGGAATTCCTCAGGATGTCGTTTCAGATCGCGGCCCCCAGTTCACGTCTCACGTTTGGAGGGAGTTCTGTACTGCCATTGGCGCTCGGGTTAGTCTATCTTCAGGTTTTCATCCTCAAACCAACGGCCAGACTGAACGTATGAACCAGGAACTGGAGGCGGCTCTCCGTTGTGTGACCTCCTCTAATCAGACCACTTGGAGTACTCAGCTGGCATGGGTGGAATATGCCCATAACACCATGACGTCCTCGGCTACCGGATTGTCTCCCTTTGAAGCCAGTTTGGGTTATCAACCCCCTTTGTTCCCGAATCAGGAGATCGACTTGAATGTACCCTCAGTCCAGCACCATCTTCGTCGTTGTCGACGGACGTGGAACTCTACCCGAGCTGCCCTTCTTCGCACTTCTGCCCGGAATAAACGACTGGCTGACCGGCGCCGCCGTCCTGCACCCACGTATGCCCCCGGGCAGAAGGTTTGGCTGTCTACTAAGCATATCAATCTCCGATCGGAATCAAAAAAACTATCTCCTTCATTTATTGGCCCTTTTGTGATCAGCTCTGTCATTAATCCTGTCTCCGTCCGGTTGACCCTACCTCGCCACATGAGGATTTGTAATTCTTTCCATGTCTCGCAGATCAAGCCAGTCAGATCTAGCCGCCTGTGCCCTCCGGCCGAACCCCCTCCGCCCACCCGGGTCGTTGGTGGCCAGCCTGTTTACACCGTCCGTCGGTTGTTGGATGTCCGCCGGCGGGGTCGTGGCCTTCAGTACCTGGTGGATTGGGAGGGGTATGGTCCGGAAGAGCGTACTTGGGTGCCTCGTTCTGCGATCCTGGACCCTTCCATGGTCCGGGAGTTCCGTCGGGGGCGCCCAGACAGGCCTGGGCGGTCGCCGGGAGGCTCCCGTTGAGGGGGGGGTACTGTCATGGTCCCCGCCCTCTCCGGGCCGGCAGTGTGTTGTATGGGTGTGTTTTGTTCTTTGGGCAGGCTCGACAGTTGCTCCACCCTCTGGCCGGCCTCCTCCAGCCGTGTGTGGCACACCTGATCTCAATCACTGTTTACTCACCTGTTTTCCCTGAGGCTCACTTGCTGGGTATTTAAGCCAAAGGAAGTCTTCAGTCCTTGCCGGATCGTTGCCTCTATCAGGTAGCCAAACTAAGCACTTTATTTTGGTGTCGTTCCAGCGTTCTTTTGCCTTCTGGATTAATTGCTGTTTGTGTGCAGAGCTGAGCCGGGGTCTGTTGGGGTGCGAGTCAAGAATTCTGTGGGTCAGTAAACGTGCTGCCAGACCGACGGAGGGTTGGAGACAAGCCTGTGTAATCCCGGACCTCCTCACTCAAAACTTTTGTTGGATTTGTGAAAATAAAAACTGGAAACATTTTACGTCTGCCTCTGCAGTTGGGTCCTTCCTTTTCCTGAACATCATGACACTTACAACCTGATACACATAGGACCTTTGGGGCAGGCATGTTACTCAGAGGTTGATGAGATGGGCCGCTGAGGTGGCCCCACTCGGATCCTCGTCACTGTCTGTCTCCAAATTTTATTTGCACTTTAGACATGGAGGGTTTTGGGGGGGCAGTGTGGGCAAGCGCTGACGACCAACAGTTGGCGCTTGTGGCATAACTGTCCCCTCAATTTTAACTGCACCCTATACACCTCATTCACTCACAAACATTAACACATAGACCTACAAGTTGGGGAGGAGGAGGGGTGGATGGGTCATCTTACACCCCGATTTCTTGCGGCTCGCCCGGGGTAGGGGTCGGGTGGTTCCTTGGGGACCGGGCTGGTGGCGTCCTGGGGTCGCTGTTGGCCCTGGGGTGGTTTCCACTTGCCCCGCCTTCAGAGGGTGGGTAGCTATGGATGAATGTGTGTCTTTGTGTATTTGTCACCGTCTCCGTGAGTATGGGTGGGTGAGTGAATGTGTATGTATGGCATATCTGTGTGTGGGTAAGTATGTATGGGCATGTATGAGTATCTGTGTATAAATGTGTACACGGGTGTCTGGGTGTGTTTGTATGTATGGCTGGACCTGGGTCTGGGCCTTGTGCCTTGCCTCCTGGCCGCTCCTTGCTGGTTGCCTCCTCCCCCCTACCCCCCTGGGATGGGGGTGCCTCGGGGTTCCTGGGTGGGGCTGGGTGTTCTGGCGTGGGTGCTGGCCTGCCCCCCTTGGGGGTGCGGTGCGGGGCTGCGTTGGCTTCTTCGGCGTGGGGGGGGGCTCTGTGGAGGGTCGGGCGGTCCTTGGGTGCCGTGGGCCCGGGAGCCCTGCCGCCGGCCAGTGCAGGGGGCTGGCCGCTGGGGGGGGGCTGGCTTCTCATCGCCTTGGGTTCCCTGGAGCCCTCGCTCCTCGACTGGGGGGGCTCCGTCTGAGACCACCCTCTCCCGTCTGCTGGGGTAGGTGTGCGGTTGTCTTTGGACTGAGTGGCCGGGGGTCTTCCTGGCCCTTGGTGGGCTGCTGGTGGCCTGGGGTTCCGGGGGCTTTCCGTACCTGCCTCTGGCTTCTGATGGGTGGAGCTGCAGCGTTTTGCCCTCATTGGTAAGTACGTTCCATGACACAGACACAAACATGACACAGACACAAACGCCCACTCAATCACAACTCAACAAAATTGTTGGTGTGCGTAACATGCTTTGTTAGTTTTGTTTTTCACACACAAATTTATTTTTGCAAGTATTGATAGTATTTTTTTATATGTTAAAGTGATGAAGTATCTGATTAATAGACTTGTGCTCTTTCCCCTTTTTTTTTTGCTCCCTTTCTCTCTCCCTTTTTCTTCTCTTTATTTTCCTCTTCTTCAGCCTGTCAGCTCTGGCTGTTACATAGTATGTGGAAAAATAACTCAGATAAATAAAATAAAGGGTTAAAACATCAACAAGAAGAGCCTATTGAGAACCTATAGAGCTCATCTTGAAATAGCAAATATGTTTGGCACAACAACGCATTCAGATCACAGTTCTGCTTGCAAGATCTACCAGACATGACAGGCTTTAAAAAAAAAAGAAAAAAAAAAAAAAAAAAAAAAAAAAATTAATATTGACTCGGTGTGTAACTTTGCAAAAACGATGTCGGACTCTGTAGTTTTCTCTGGGCCCCTCCCCAATCAGACCAGGAGCGACATGTTTAGCCGCATGTTCTCCTTGAATCGCTGGCTGTCTGAGTGGTGTCCAAAAAATGATGTGGGCTTCATAGATAATTGGCAAAGTTTCTGGGGAAAACCTGGTCTTGTTAGGAGAGACGACATCCATCCCACTTTGGATGGAGCAGCTCTCATTTCTAGAAATCTGGCCAAATTTATTAACCCTAAAAACTGACTACCCAGGGTTGAGACCAGGAAGCAGAGTTGCAGTCTTACACGCCTCTCTGCAGCTTCTCTCCTCCTGCCATCCCCCCAAAACCCCATCCCCATAGAGTCGGTGCCTGCTCCCAGACCACCAAAAACCAAAGCTAAAATTAGCAAAAAGCTATTTAAGCATAAAAATTCAAAAACAATAAATAATACAGCTTCATCAACTGCACCAAAAAATAAAACAATTAAATGTGGATTGTTAAACATTAGGTCTCTCTCTTCCAAGTCCCTATTAGTAAATGATTTAATAATTGATCAACGTATTGATTTATTCTGCCTTACAGAAACCTGGTTACAGCAGGATGAATATGTTAGTTTAAATGAATCAACACCCCCGAGTCACAGTAACTGTCAGAATGCTCGAAGCACAGGTCGAGGAGGAGGATTAGCTGCAATCTTCAATTCCAGCTTATTAATTAATCAAAGACCCAGACAAAGTTTTCATTCTTTTGAAAGCCTGACTCTTAGTCTTGTCCATCCCAATTGGGAAAATCAAAAACCTGTTTTATTTGTTATTATCTATCGTCCACCTGGTCCTTACTCAGAGTTTCTGTCTGATTTCTCAGACTTTTTATCTGATTTAGTGCTCAGTTCAGATAAAATAATTATAGTGGGTGATTTTAACATCCATGTAGATGCTGAGAATGACAGCCTCAACACTGCATTTAATCTATTGTTAGATTCAATTGGCTTCTCTCAAAATGTAAAGGAGCCCACCCACCACTTTAATCATACTCTGGATCTTGTCCTAACATATGGCATAGAAACTGAAGACTTAACAGTATTCCCTGAAAGCCCCCTCCTGTCTGATCATTTCTTAGTAACATTTACATTTACTTTAATGGATTACACAGCAGTGGGGAATAAGTTTTATTACAGTAGAAGTCTTTCTGAAAGTGCTGTAACGTTTAAGGATCTAATTCCTTCATTATTATGCTCTTCAGTGCCAACACAGTGCAGAGCAGCTACCTAAACTCTGCTCCCAGTGAGGTCGATTATCTCGTCAATCGTTTTACATCCTCACTGCGTATAACTTTGGATACTGTGGCTCCTCTGAAAAGGAAAGCTTCAAATCAGAAGTGCCTGACTCTGTGGTATAATTCACAAACGCAAAGCTTAAAGCAGATAACCGGAAAGCTGGAGAGGGAATGGCATCTCACTAAATTAGAAGATGCTCATTTAGCCTGGAAAAAGAGTTTGTTGCTCTATAAAAAAGCCCTCCGTAAAGCTAGGACATCTTACTATTCATCATTAATTGAAGAAAATAAGAACAACCCCAAATTTCTTTTCAGCACTGTAGCCAGGCTGACAGAGTCAGAGATCTGTAGAGCCGAGTATTCCTTTCACGTTAACTAGCAGTGACTTCATGGATTTCTTTACAAATAAAATTTTAGACATTAGAGAAAAAATTATTCATAACCATCTCAAAGATTATTCTTCATGTTCGGCTGCTTTCAGCACTGCTGGTATTTGTTTAGACTCTTTCGCTCCAGTTGATCTTTCAGAGTTAACTTCAATAGTTACTTCATGATCAATCAGTCTTTATTAGTTGGCTACGTACCACAGGCCTTCAAGGTGGCTGTAATTAAACCGCTACTTAAAAAGCCATCACTTGACCCAGCTGTCTTAGCTAATTATAGGCCAATCTCCAACCTTCTTTTTCTCTCAAAGATTCTTGAAAGAGTAGTTGTAAAACAGCTAACTGATCATCTGCAGAGGAACGGTTTATTAGAAGAGTTTCAGTCAGGTTTCAGAATTCATCACAGTACAGAAACAGCATTAGTGAAGGTTACAAATGATCTTCTTAGAGCCTCTGACAGTGGACTCATCTCTGTTCTTGTCCTGTTGGACCTCAGTGCAGCTTTTGATACTGTTGACCATAACATTTTATTACAGAGATTAGAGCTTGCTATAGGTATTAAAGGTACTGCACTGCAGTGGTTTGAATCATATTTATCTCATAGACTCCAATTTGTTCATGTAAATGGGGAGTCTTCTTCACACACTAAGGTTAATTATGGAGTTCCACAGGGTTCTGTGCTAGGACCAATTTTATTTACATTATACATGCTTCCCTTAGGCAGTATTATTAGAAAGCACTGCATCAATTTTCATTGTTATGCCGATGATACTCAGCTTTACCTATCAATGAAGCCAGATGACACACATCAATTAGTTAAACTGCAGGAATGTCTTAAAGATATTAAGGCCTGGATGACCTCTAATTTCCTGCTTCTAAATTCAGATAAAACTGAAATTCTTGTTCTCGGCCCCACAAATCTTAGAAACATGGTGTCTAACCAGATACTTACTCTGGATGGCATTACTTTGGCCTCCAGTAACACTGTGAGAAATCTTGGAGTCATTTTTGACCAGGATATGTCCTTCAATGCACATATTAAACAAATATGCAGGACCGCTTTTTTGCATTTGCGCAATATTTCTAAAATTAGAAACATCCTTTCTCAGAGTGATGCTGAAAAGCTAATTCATGCATTTATTACTTCTAGGGTGGACTATTGTAATTCATTATTATCAGGCTGTCCTAAAAGCTCCCTGAAAAGCCTTCAGCTGATCCAAAATGCTGCAGCTAGAGTACTGACAGGGACTAGAAAGAGAGAGCATATTTCTCCCATATTGGCTTCTCTTCATTGGCTCCCTGTTAAATCTAGAATAGAATTTAAAATTCTTCTCCTCACATACAAGGTCTTGAATAATCAGGCACCATCTTATCTCAAAGACCTCATAGTACCATATCACCCCAATAGAGAACTTCGCTCTCAGACTGCTGGCTTACTTGTGGTTCCTAGGATACTTAAGAGTAGAATGGGAGGCAGAGCCTTCAGCTTTCAGGCACCTCTTCTGTGGAACCAGCTTCCAGCTTGGATTCGGGAGACAGATACCCTCTCTATTTTTAAGATTAGGCTTAAAACTTTCCTTTATGATAAAGCTTATAGTTAGGGCTGGATCAGGTGACCCTGAACCATCCCTTAGTTATGCTGCTATAGGCCTAGTCTGCTGGGGGGTTCACATAATGCACTGTTTCTTCTCATTTACCTTATTTACTTTGTTTATACTCCACTCTGCATTTAATCATTAATTGATATTAATCTCTGGCTCTCTTCCACAGCATGTCTTTCTCTCCCCTCAGCCCAACCGGTCGCGGCAGATGACTGCCCCTCCCTGAGCCTGGTTCTCCTGGAGGTTTCTTCCTGTTAAAAGGGAGTTTTTCCTTTCCACTGTCGCCAAGTGCTTGCTCATAGGGGGTCGTTTTGACTGTTGGGTTTTCTCTGTATTATTGTAGGGTCTTTACCCACAATACAAAGCGCCTTGAGGCGACAGTTTGTTGTGATTTGGCGCTATATAAATAAAATTGAATTAAATTGAATTGAATTGAATTGAATTGAATTGAATTGAATTGAATTGAATTGAATTGAATTGAATTGAATTGAAGCAGCAGTAACTGTCAACACATTAGAACTAAACATCCGAAAAGGAACTTTTCTAGTGAAAAAAATTCACTTTGCAAGAAAAAAAACAAGTTAACCCATTGAATTTCACTTTTAAATATCATGTATGATTGTCAATGTAAATTAGAGTTTTTAATGATGTTGTTGAACTGCATCCATCTTCATTGTCTTTTTAATTAAAACAAGAATCTGGTGCACAAATTTGAATTTATTTTGGATTTTCTCTAATCCACAAATATCAAACGTATACACACATTTGTTATTAATAAAAAGGATTTTCAAATATTATAGAAACTATAGGAATCATTGAAAATCCCAAATTATCATGGAATTCACAAGAGGGATGAATTTAAATAAATATCTTCCTACAACTGTGTATACAGACAGAAAGAGAGTTTTCCACCAAACATGGTGATGTTTGGTTGTTTTTTCTTTTCACCGAGTCTGTAAAATGTTCCATCTTGAACATTTCATTCATCAAGATCTGATGTGCATTTTTTTTCCCTCATTTGGGAGAGTTTTGAGTTGGTGGACTTTGGTTTATTTCTTCTTGATTTCAATAATTTTGCATGTTGTTTTTTGTTTGACTTTTTAATGGCTTTTTATCTGGATGCAATTTGTCATTTGGAAGATAGTGGCTGGTATGAGTGAAACTGAAGGAGCAGTTTCTTTCTTTCTTTTATGAGCATCTGGAAGTCTCCATAGTGTAGTGGTTAACACATTTGCTGTGCATAAAGGGCACACGGAATGAAAAATCAAACATGTGGCACTGCCTACTGTTGCGAGCCCTAGTGACAAGGGAGCAGACAACAGTAGTGTCATTTTACAACCATTTAAAAAGTATGACTAAGAAAAGAAAGAAATGCATATATTCATTAAAAAGACAAATACAAAAACAGAGATCTGTTGTATAAGAAGAATGCCAAAGATTGAAAGATTTCATCTTTACCTCTGTTTCATCTTCAGTCTTCTCATCTCCTGCAGGGTAATAGCACAACAATCAGATTGCTGGATCAGAGTCGAGTTTTACATACAGCTTCATAATTAATTCTATAGATAAAAACGGCATTGAAGCGATTCTGGCAAACCGTCAGGCGACTCAGGAGGGGAAAGCAGTGCTCCACTCCCACGGTTTATAGTGCTGGTGGGGTGCTGCTGACTTCAAGTGAGGCTATAGTCGGACGGTGGAAGGAATACTTCGAGGACCTCCTGAATCCCACTGACACGTCTTCTGTAGTGGAAGCAGAGTGTGGGAACGAGGGAGATGACTTGACCATCACTGGTGGCAGGGCCCCTGGGGTGGACGAGATTCGCCCTGAGTTCCTGAAGGCTCTGGATGTTGTAGGGCTGTCTTGGTTGACACGCCTCTGCAACATCGCGTGGAGATCTGGGGCAGTGCCATTGGATTGGCAGATCAGGGTGGTGGTCCCCATCTTTTAAGAAGGGAGACTGGAGGGTGTGCTCCAACTTTCGGGGGATCACACTCCTCAGCCTCCCCAGTAAGGTCTATGCCAGGGTGCTGGAAAGGAGGGTCCGTCCGTTAGTCGAACCTCGGATCCAGGAGGAACAATGCAGTTTTCGTCCTGGTCGCGGAACGGTGGACCAGCTCTTTATCCTCTCAAGGATATTGGAGTGTGCGTGGGAGTTTGCCCAACCAGTCTACATGGGCTTTGTGGACTTGGAGAAGGCATTCGACCGTGTCCCTCGGGGTGTACTTTGGGAGGTCCTGTGGGAGTATGGGGTGTCTGGCCTGTTGTTGCGGGCCATTCAGTCTTTGTACAACCACAGTGAGAGCTTGATCCGTATAGCCGGTAATAAGTCGGATTCATTTCCTGTGGGTGTTGGACTCCGTCAGGGCTGCCCTTTGTCACCGATTCTGTTCATAATTTTTATGGACAGAATTTGTAGGCGTGGCCAGGTGGCGGAAGGCTTCTTCCTTGGTGGCCTCAGAATCTCATCTCTGCTTTTTGCAGATGATGCGGTCCTGTTGGCTTCATCAGGGGGTGGCCTCCAGCTCGCAGTGGAATGGTTCACAGAGGAGTGTGAAGCGGCCAGCATGAGAATCAGCACCTCTAAGTCTGAGGCCATGGTCCTCAGCCAGAAAAGGGTGGATTGCCCTCTCCGGCTCAGGAACGAGTTCTTGCCCCAAGTGGAGGAGTTCAACTATCTCGGGGTCTTGTTCACGAGTGATGGAAGAAGGGAGCGGGAGATCGACAGACGGATCGGGGCTGCTTCTGCAGTGATGCGGACGCTGCACCGGTCGGTCGTGGTGAAGAGGGAGCTTAGTGTAAAAGCGAAGCTCTCGATTTACCGGTCGATCTACGTTCCTACCCTCACCTATGGTCACGAGCTTTGGGTAGTGACCGAAAGAATAATATCACGAATACAAGTGGCAGAAATGAGTTTCCTTCGAAGGGTGGCTGGCCTCTCCCTTAGAGATAAGGTGAGGAGTGCGGCCATCCGGGAGGAGCTCAGAGTAGAGCCGCTGCTCCTCCACATCGAAAGGAGCCAGTTGAGGTGGCTCAGGCATCTGATTAGGATGCCTCCTGGCCGCCTCTTGGGTGAGGTGTTCCGGGCATGTCCCACCGGGAGGACGCCCCGTCGTAGACCCAGGACACGCTGGGGAGATTATATCTCTCGGCTGGCCTGGGAACGCCTTGAGGTCCCTCCGGATGAGCTGGAGGAGGTGGCTGGGAGAGGGAAACCTGGGCTTCTTTGCTTAGGCTCCTGCCCAAGCAACCCGGCCACGGATAAGCGAGAGAGAATGGATGGATGGACGGATGGATGGATGGATAAGAGACTGAGATGTTGAACTTGGATTTGTCATTGTGTCACTGTCACGGACAGGCGGAGAAGGGCCAAAAACGCAGGACTCCAGAGGTAGGCACGACGTAAAAGGGTGTTTATTTACGGATGGGGGGGAACGAATACAAAAATCCCTCTGAGGGTAGACACAGGAAACACAGGAACACGCTGGCACAACAACATCAACGACGCGAACAAGAACAAAAGGAAACTGAGGGCTTAAATACACAATGGGTAATCAGGGCAAGAGGAAACAGCAGGGCACAGCAGGTGAGGCAAATGAAACCAGTAACACAGGGGAAGCAAAACTAAAAACAAAGCAGAGGGAAAACCAGACTGTCAAAATAAAACAGGAAGTGACTAACCCAGGAACATGCAGACTCAACACGGGGAACTGGCACACAGACTGAGGACAGAGACGCAGACTAGTCACAACACTAGGAATAAAACAGCATAAGAATCACCGAGGGTCAGAGGACAGACAAGCTGACAAAACAGACACAAGACCATAGATACAGAGGGAGACAGGGACAAAGGGAACAAGAATCAAAACACATTGGGGACAAAAACTCAGGAAATATGAAACCAAACACAAAATGCTGGGCAAATGGCCCAGGACATGACAGTACCCCCCCCCCCCCCCCCCCCCCCTTCCCAAAGGCCGGCTCTCGACGGCCAAAACCCAAAACCAGAACAGGGTGGGAGGCGGGAAACCAGGAAGGAAGGCCCAAAACAAAAACAAAAACCAGGCAGGGAGCAACAAAGGCCGGGAACAAAAACCAAAACACAAGGAAGCACTGGGGCAAGACTAGAGCATGAGGGCAAAGAGACAACAATCAACTCAGGAAATATGAAACCAAACACAAACACAAAACGCTGGGCAAATGGCCCAGGACATGACAGTCACCTTCATAAATGGACAGGTCCCTGCTCTGCTCACTGGTCACTTCTTTACTTTCTTCAGTCTGTCCAGCTGAAGAGTCAGAGCCTACAAATATCACACATTTGTTTAAATAGCCAGTGTTTTATCATGTCATACAAAGTCGAGTTTAAGTTATAACCGAAACACTTTTTTGATGGAAAATTTGTCACTGTACAAAGTTTTCATTAAAAAGTTACCCTTCTCATCAGGTACATGTAGTTGCAGAGTTTCAGATTCAGGTTCTCTTTCTCCTGCTGTGCTGTCTTCACTTTTATCTGCTTGAACAGCGTGCTCATTCCCTGATTCACTCTGAGAAAACAAGGAGTTGAAACCACCTTATTTACTGGCTACATCATTTGAGATTCACAATGCTTTGGTAAATACTCGTCCATAACAAAAGGAAGGAAGAAATTAGAGCAGTGTCCAGCACACATGATCAACAGCCCACATGGTGTGTACACTCACTTAAAAACTACACAAAAAATAGCAAGGGGAAACAAATACGTGTGCTGTGCAAATTGAAGCAGCAGTAACTGTCAACACATTAGAACCAAACACCAGAAAAGGATTTTTGCAGGAGAAAAAATTGAGTTTGCAAGAAAAAAAAATAGATTAACCCATTGAATTTCTATTTTATATATCATGCACATTAATCTCTTTACTCATTTTTCTCTTGCAAAAGAACAAAACTAAATGAAGATAAAGAATTAAGGGAAAAGACGGGTATAGATTTGTATGTGGAAGAAAAGCTTTAAAAACTGTTAAAAAACCACTGATGTTGATGGAAATGGCAGTTTATACTGGTGTACTGTACTAAAAGATGAAGTTATTAGTAGAGATTTATTTTGAAATTTTGACATTACAGCTACCTGATGAAAAAACAGAGTCACTACAGTTAATGACAAAGTCTGGTAATTCAAACAGGTTCTGGATCTATCCATCTATCTATCTATGACTGCAATATACAGCTGTAGTCTGAAATTCACATAGATAGGCATGAATATCGCAGTAAATTAGTGTTTTTAATAATGTTGTTGAACTGCATCCATCTTCAATGACTTTTTAATTAAAACAAGAATCTGGTGCACAAATTTGAATTTATTTTAGATTTTCTCTAAACCACAAATGTCAAACATACATGTATAGACACATTTGTTATTAAAAAAATGATTATCAAATATAGAAACTATAGAAACAATTGAAAATCCCAAATTACCATGGCATTCATGGGAGGGATGAATTTAAATAAATATCTTCCCACAACTGTTTATACAGACAGAAAGAGAGTTTTGCACTAAACATGGTGATGTTTGGTTGTTTTTTTCTTTTCACTGAGTCTGTAAAATGTTCCATTTTGAACATTTCATTCATCAAGGTCTGATGTGCTTTTCTTTTTCTCATTTGGGAGAGTTTTGAGTTGGTGGAATTTGAATTCTTTCTTCTTGATTTCAGAAATTTTGCATGTTGTCTTTTGTTTGACTTTTTAATGGCTTTTTATCTGGATGCCATTTGTCATTTGGAGGATACTGGCTGGTAGGAGTGAAACTGAAGGAGCAGTTTCTTTCATTCTTTCTTTCTTTCTTCTGTTTTTTTTTTCATTCTTTCTTTCTTTCTTTCTTTCTTTCTTTCTTTCTTTCTTTCTTTCTTTCTTTCTTTCTCTCTTTCTTTCTTTCTTTCGTTTGTTCGTTCGTTCTTTTATGAGCATCTGGAAGTCTCCATAGTGTAGTGGTTAACACATTTGCTGTGCATAAAAGGCACACTGAATGAAAAATCAAACATGTGGCACTGCCTACTGTTGCGAGCCCTAGTGACAAGGGAGCAGACAACAGTAGTGTCATTTTACAACCATTTAAAAAGTATGACTAAGAAAAGAAAGAAATGCATATATTCATTAAAAAGACAAATACAAAAACAGAGATCTGTTGTATAAGAAGAATGCCAAAGATTGAAAGATTTCATCTTTACCTCTGTTTCATCTTCAGTCTTCTCATCTCCTGCAGGGTAATAGCACAACAGGTCTCTGCTCTGCTCACTGGTCACTTCTTTACTTTCTTCAGTCTGTCCAGCTGAAGAGTCGGAGCCTACAAATATCACACATTTGTTTAAATAGCCAGTGTTTTATCATGTCATACAAAGTCGAGTTTAAGTTATAACCGAAACACTTTTTTGATGGAAAATTTGTCACTGTACAAAGTTTTCATTAAAAAGTTACCCTTCTCATCAGGTACATGTAGTTGCAGAGTTTCAGGTTCAGGTTCTCTTTCTCCTGCTGTGCTGTCTTCACTTTTATCTGCTTGAACAGCGTGCTCATTCCCTGATTCACTCTGAGAAAACAAGGAGTTGAAACCACCTTATTTACTGGCTACATCATCTGAGATTCACAATGCTTTGGTAAATACTCGTCCATAACAAAAGGAAGGAAGAAATTAGAGCAGTGTCCAGCACACATGATCAACAGCCCACTTGGTGTGTGTACTCACTTAAAAACTACACAAAAATAGCAAGAGGAAACAAATACATGTGCTGTGCAAACTGAAGCAGCAGTAACTGTCAACACATTAGAACTAAACATCCGAAAAGGAACTTTTCTAGTGAAAAAAATTCACTTTGCAAGAAAAAAAACAAGTTAACCCATTGAATTTCACTTTTAAATATCATGTATGATTGTCAATGTAAATTAGAGTTTTTAATGATGTTGTTGAACTGCATCCATCTTCATTGTCTTTTTAATTAAAACAAGAATCTGGTGCACAAATTTGAATTTATTTGGGATTTTCTCTAATCCACAAATATCAAACGTATACACACATTTGTTATTAATAAAAAGGATTTTCAAATATTATAGAAACTATAGGAATCATTGAAAATCCCAAATTATCATGGAATTCACAAGAGGGATGAATTTAAATAAATATCTTCCTACAACTGTGTATACAGACAGAAAGAGAGTTTTCCACCAAACATGGTGATGTTTGGTTGTTTTTTCTTTTCACCGAGTCTGTAAAATGATCCATTTTGAACATTTCATTCATCAAGGTCTGATGTGCATTTTTTTTCCCTCATTTGGGAGAGTTTTGAGTTGGTGGACTTTGGTTTATTTCTTCTTGATTTCAATAATTTTGCATGTTGTTTTTTGTTTGACTTTTTAATGGCTTTTTATCTGGATGCAATTTGTCATTTGGAAGATAGTGGCTGGTATGAGTGAAACTGAAGGAGCAGTTTCTTTCTTTCTTTTATGAGCATCTGGAAGTCTCCATAGTGTAGTGGTTAACACATTTGCTGTGCATAGAGGGCACACGGAATGAAAAATCAAACATGTGGCACTGCCTACTGTTGCGAGCCCTAGTGACAAGGGAGCAGACAACAGTAGTGTCATTTTACAACCATTTAAAAAGTATGACTAAGAAAAGAAAGAAATGCATATATTCATTAAAAAGACAAACACAAAAACAGAGATCTGTTGTATAAGAAGAATGCCAAAGATTGAAAGAATTCATCCTTACCTCTGTTTCATCTTCAGTCTTCTCATCTCCTGCAGGGTAATAGCACAACAAGCAGATTGCTGGATCAGAGTCGAGTTTTACATACAGCTTCATAATTAATTCTATAGATAAAAACGGCATTGAAGCGATTCTGGCAAACCGTCAGGCGACTCAGGAGGGGAAAGCAGTGCTCCACTCCCACGGTTTATAGTGCTGGTGGGGTGCTGCTGACTTCAAGTGAGGCTATAGTCGGACGGTGGAAGGAATACTTCGAGGACCTCCTGAATCCCACTGACACGCCTTCTGTAGTGGAAGCAGAGTCTGGGAACGAGGGAGATGACTTGACCATCACTGGTGGCAGGGCCCCTGGGGTGGACGAGATTTGCCCTGAGTTCCTGAAGGCTCTGGATGTTGTAGGGCTGTCTTGGTTGACACGCCTCTGCAACATCGCGTGGAGATCTGGGGCAGTGCCATTGGATTGGCAGATCAGGGTGGTGGTCCCCATCTTTTAAGAAGGGAGACTGGAGGGTGTGCTCCAAATTTCGGGGGATCACACTCCTCAGCCTCCCCGTTAAGGTCTATGCCAGGGTGCTGGAAAGGAGGGTCCGTCCGTTAGTCGAACCTCGGATCCAGGAGGAACAATGCAGTTTTCGTCCTGGTCGCGGAACGGTGGACCAGCTCTTTATCCTCTCAAGGATATTGGAGTGTGCGTGGGAGTTTGCCCAACCAGTCTACATGGGCTTTGTGGACTTGGAGAAGGCATTCGACCGTGTCCCTCGGGGTGTACTTTGGGAGGTCCTGCGGGAGTATGGGGTGTCTGGCCTGTTGTTGCGGGCCATTCAGTCTTTGTACAACCACAGTGAGAGCTTGATCCGTATAGCCGGTAATAAGTCGGATTCATTTCCTGTGGGTGTTGGACTCTGTCAGGGCTGCCCTTTGTCACCGATTCTGTTCATAATTTTTATGGACAGAATTTGTAGGCGTAGCCAGGTGGCGGAAGGCTTCTTCCTGGGTGGCCTCAGAGTCTCATCTCTGCTTTTTGCGGATGATGCGGTTCTGTTGGCTTCATCAGGGGGTGGCCTCCAGCTCGCAGTGGAACGGTTCACAGAGGAGTGTGAAGCGGCCAGCATGAGAATCAGCACCTCTAAGTCTGAGGCCATGGTCCTCAGCCAGAAAAGGGTGGATTGCCCTCTCCAGCTCAGGAACGAGTTCTTGCCCCAAGTGGAGGAGTTCAACTATCTCGGGGTCTTGTTCACGAGTGATGGAAGAAGGGAGCGGGAGATCGACAGACGGATCGGGGCTGCTTCTGCAGTGATGCGGACGCTGCACCGGTCGGTCGTGGTGAAGAGGGAGCTTAGTGTAAAAGCGAAGCTCTCGATTTACCGGTCGATCTACGTTCCTACCCTCACCTATGGTCACGAGCTTTGGGTAGTGACCGAAAGAATAATATCACGAATACAAGTGGCAGAAATGAGTTTCCTTCGAAGGGTGGCTGGCCTCTCCCTTAGAGATAAGGTGAGGAGTGCGGCCATCCGGGAGGAGCTCAGAGTAGAGCCGCTGCTCCTCCACATCGAAAGGAGCCAGTTGAGGTGGCTCAGGCATCTGATTAGGATGCCTCCTGGCCGCCTCTTGGGTGAGGTGTTCCGGGCATGTCCCACCGGGAGGACGCCCCGTCGTAGACCCAGGACACGCTGGGGAGATTATATCTCTCGGCTGGCCTGGGAACGCCTTGGGGTCCCTCCGGATGAGCTGGAGGAGGTGGCTGGGAGAGGGAAATCTGGGCTTCTTTGCTTAGGCTCCTGCCCAAGCAACCCGGCCACGGATAAGCGAGAGAGAATGGATGGATGGACGGATGGATGGATGGATAAGAGACTGAGATGTTGAACTTGGATTTGTCATTGTGTCACTGTCACGGACAGGCGGAGAAGGGCCAAAAACGCAGGACTCCAGAGGTAGGCACGACGTAAAAGGGTGTTTATTTACGGATGGGGGGGAACAAATACAAAAATCCTTCTGAGGGTAGACACAGGAAACACAGGAACACGCTGGCACAACAACATCAACGACGCGAACAAGAACAAAAGGAAACTGAGGGCTTAAATACACAATGGGTAATCAGGGCAAGAGGAAACAGCAGGGCACAGCAGGTGAGGCAAATGAAACCAATAACACAGGGGAAGCAAAACTAAAAACAAAGCAGAGGGAAAACCAGACTGTCAAAATAAAACAGGAAGTGACTAACCCAGGAACATGCAGACTCAACACGGGGAACTGGCACACAGACTCAGGACAGAGACGCAGACTAGTCACAACACTAGGAATAAAACAGCATAAGAATCACCGAGGGTCAGAGGACAGACAAGCTGACAAAACAGACACAAGACCATAGATACAGAGGGAGACAGGGACAAAAGGAACAAGAATCAAAACACATTGGGGACAAAAACTCAGGAAATATGAAACCAAACACAAAATGCTGGGCAAATGGCCCAGGACATGACAGTACCCCCCCCTTCCCAAAGGCCGGCTCTCGACGGCCAAAACCCAAAACCAGAACAGGGTGGGAAGCGGGGGACCAGGAAGGAGGGCCCAAAACAAAAACAAAAACCAGGCAGGGAGCAACAAAGGCCGGGAACAAAAACCAAAACACAAGGAAGCACTGGGGCAAGACTAGAGCATGAGGGCAAAGAGACAACAATCAACTCAGGAAATATGAAACCAAACACAAACACAAAACGCTGGGCAAATGGCCCAGGACATGACAGTCACCTTCATAAATGGACAGGTCCCTGCTCTGCTCACTGGTCACTTCTTTACTTTCTTCAGTCTGTCCAGCTGAAGAGTCGGAGCCTACAAATATCACACATTTGTTTAAATAGCCAGTGTTTTATCATGTCATACAAAGTCGAGTTTAAGTTATAACCGAAACACTTTTTTGATGGAAAATTTGTCACTGTACAAAGTTTTCATTAAAAAGTTACCCTTCTCATCAGGTACATGTAGTTGCAGAGTTTCAGATTCAGGTTCTCTTTCTCCTGCTGTGCTGTCTTCACTTTTATCTGCTTGAACAGCGTGCTCATTCCCTGATTCACTCTGAGAAAACAAGGAGTTGAAACCACCTTATTTACTGGCTACATCATCTGAGATTCACAATGCTTTGGTAAATACTCGTCCATAACAAAAGGAAGGAAGAAATTAGAGCAGTGTCCAGCACACATGATCAACAGCCCACATGGTGTGTGCACTCACTTAAAAACTACACAAAAAATAGCAAGGGGAAACAAATACGTGTGCTGTGCAAATTGAAGCAGCAGTAACTGTCAACACATTAGAACCAAACACCAGAAAAGGATTTTTGCAAGAGAAAAAATTGAGTTTGCAAGAAAAAAAAATAGATTAACCCATTGAATTTCTATTTTATATATCATGCACATTAATCTCTTTACTCATTTTTCTCTTGCAAAAGAACAAAACTAAATGAAGATAAAGAATTAAGGGAAAAGACGGGAATAGATTTGTATGTGGAAGAAAAGCTTTAAAAACTGTTAAAAAACCACTGATGTTGATGGAAATGGCAGTTTATACTGGTGTACTGTACTAAAAGATGAAGTTATTAGTAGAGATTTATTTTGAAATTTTGACATTACAGCTACCTGATGAAAAAACAGAGTCACTACAGTTAATGACAAAGTCTGGTAATTCAAACAGGTTCTGGATCTATCCATCTATCTATCTATGACTGCAATATACAGCTGTAGTCTGAAATTCACATAGATAGGCATGAATATTGCAGTAAATTAGTGTTTTTAATAATGTTGTTGAACTGCATCCATCTTCAATGACTTTTTAATTAAAACAAGAATCTGGTGCACAAATTTGAATTTATTTTAGATTTTCTCTAAACCACAAATGTCAAACATACATGTATAGACACATTTGTTATTAAAAAAATGATTATCAAATATAGAAACTATAGAAACAATTGAAAATCCCAAATTACCATGGCATTCATGGGAGGGATGAATTTAAATAAATATCTTCCCACAACTGTGTATACAGACAGAAAGAGAGTTTTGCACTAAACATGGTGATGTTTGGTTGTTTTTTTCTTTTCACTGAGTCTGTAAAATGTTCCATTTTGAACATTTCATTCATCAAGGTCTGATGTGCTTTTCTTTTTCTCATTTGGGAGAGTTTTGAGTTGGTGGAATTTGGATTCTTTCTTCTTGATTTCAGAAATTTTGCATGTTGTCTTTTGTTTGACTTTTTAATGGCTTTTTATCTGGATGCCATTTGTCATTTGGAGGATACTGGCTGGTAGGAGTGAAACTGAAGGAGCAGTTTCTTTCATTCTTTCTTTCTTTCTTCTGTTTTTTTTTCATTCTTTCTTTCTTTCTTTCTTTCTTTCTTTCTCTCTTTCTTTCTTTCGTTCGTTTGTTCGTTCGTTCTTTTATGAGCATCTGGAAGTCTCCATAGTGTAGTGGTTAACACATTTGCTGTGCATAAAAGGCACACTGAATGAAAAATCAAACATGTGGCACTGCCTACTGTTGCGAGCCCTAGTGACAAGGGAGCAGACAACAGTAGTGTCATTTTACAACCATTTAAAAAGTATGACTAAGAAAAGAAAGAAATGCATATATTCATTAAAAAGACAAATACAAAAACAGAGATCTGTTGTATAAGAAGAATGCCAAAGATTGAAAGATTTCATCTTTACCTCTGTTTCATCTTCAGTCTTCTCATCTCCTGCAGGGTAATAGCACAACAGGTCTCTGCTCTGCTCACTGGTCACTTCTTTACTTTCTTCAGTCTGTCCAGCTGAAGAGTCGGAGCCTACAAATATCACACATTTGTTTAAATAGCCAGTGTTTTATCATGTCATACAAAGTCGAGTTTAAGTTATAACCGAAACACTTTTTTGATGGAAAATTTGTCACTGTACAAAGTTTTCATTAAAAAGTTACCCTTCTCATCAGGTACATGTAGTTGCAGAGTTTCAGGTTCAGGTTCTCTTTCTCCTGCTGTGCTGTCTTCACTTTTATCTGCTTGAACAGCGTGCTCATTCCCTGATTCACTCTGAGAAAACAAGGAGTTGAAACCACCTTATTTACTGGCTACATCATCTGAGATTCACAATGCTTTGGTAAATACTCGTCCATAACAAAAGGAAGGAAGAAATTAGAGCAGTGTCCAGCACACAAGATCAACAGCCCACATGGTGTGTGTACTCACTTAAAAACTACACAAAAATAGCAAGAGGAAACAAATACATGTGCTGTGCAAACTGAATCAGCAGCAACTGTCAACACATTAGAACTAAACATCCGAAAAGGAACTTTTCTAGTGAAAAAAATTCACTTTGCAAGAAAAAAAACAAGTTAAACCATTGAATTTCACTTTTAAATATCATGTATGATTGTCAATGTAAATTAGAGTTTTTAATGATGTTGTTGAACTGCATCCATCTTCATTGTCTTTTTAATTAAAACAAGAATCTGGTGCAGAAATTTGAATTTATTTTGGATTTTCTCTAATCCACAAATATCAAACGTATACACACATTTGTTATTAATAAAAAGGATTTTCAAATATTATAGAAACTATAGGAATCATTGAAAATCCCAAATTATCATGGAATTCACAAGAGGGATGAATTTAAATAAATATCTTCCTACAACTGTGTATACAGACAGAAAGAGAGTTTTCCACCAAACATGGTGATTTTTGGTTGTTTTTTTCTTTTCACTGAGTCTGTAAAATGTTCCATTTTGAACATTTCATTCATCAAGGTCTGATGTGCATTTTTTTCCCTCATTTGGGAGAGTTTTGAGTTGGTGGAATTTGGATTCTTTCTTCTTGATTTCAGAAATTTTGCATGTTGTCTTTTGTTTGACTTTTTAATGGCTTTTTATCTGGATGCCATTTGTCATTTGGAGGATACTGGCTGGTAGGAGTGAAACTGAAGGAGCAGTTTCTTTCATTCTTTCTTTCTTTCTTCTGTTTTTTTTTCATTCTTTCTTTCTTTCTTTCTTTCTTTCTCTCTTTCTTTCTTTCGTTCGTTTGTTCGTTCGTTCTTTTATGAGCATCTGGAAGTCTCCATAGTGTAGTGGTTAACACATTTGCTGTCCATAAAAGGCACACGGAATGAAAAATCAAACATGTGGCACTGCCTACTGTTGCGAGCCCTAGTGACAAGGGAGCAGACAACAGTAGTGTCATTTTACAACCATTTAAAAAGTATGACTAAGAAAAGATAGAAATGCATATATTCATTAAAAAGACAAATACAAAAACAGAGATCTGTTGTATAAGAAGAATGCCAAAGATTGAAAGATTTCATCTTTACCTCTGTTTCATCTTTAGTCTTCTCATCTCCTGCAGGGTAATAGCACAACAGGTCTCTGCTCTGCTCACTGGTCACTTCTTTACTTTCTTCAGTCTGTCCAGCTGAAGAGTCGGAGCCTACAAATATCACACATTTGTTTAAATAGCCAGTGTTTTATCATGTCATACAAAGTCGAGTTTAAGTTATAACCGAAACACTTTTTTGATGGAAAATTTGTCACTGTACAAAGTTTTCATTAAAAAGTTACCCTTCTCATCAGGTACATGTAGTTGCAGAGTTTCAGGTTCAGGTTCTCTTTCTCCTGCTGTGCTGTCTTCACTTTTATCTGCTTGAACAGCGTGCTCATTCCCTGATTCACTCTGAGAAAACAAGGAGTTGAAACCACCTTATTTACTGGCTACATCATCTGAGATTCACAATGCTTTGGTAAATACTCGTCCATAACAAAAGGAAGGAAGAAATTAGAGCAGTGTCCAGCACACATGATCAACAGCCCACATGGTGTGTGTACTCACTTAAAAACTACACAAAAATAGCAAGAGGAAACAAATACATGTGCTGTGCAAACTGAAGCAGCAGTAACTGTCAACACATTAGAACTAAACATCCGAAAAGGAACTTTTCTAGTGAATAAAATTCACTTTGCAAGAAAAAAAACAAGTTAACCCATTGAATATCACTTTTAAATATCATGTATGATTGTCAATGTAAATTAGAGTTTTTAATGATGTTGTTGAACTGCATCCATCTTCATTGTCTTTTAATTAAAACAAGAATCTGGTGCACAAATTTGAATTTATTTGGGATTTTCTCTAATCCACAAATATCAAACGTATACACACATTTGTTATTAATAAAAAGGATTTTCAAATATTATAGAAACTATAGGAATCATTGAAAATCCCAAATTATCATGGAATTCACAAGAGGGATGAATTTAAATAAATATCTTCCTACAACTGTGTATACAGACAGAAAGAGAGTTTTCCACCAAACATGGTGATGTTTGGTTGTTTTTTCTTTTCACCGAGTCTGTAAAATGTTCCATTTTGAACATTTCATTCATCAAGGTCTGATGTGCATTTTTTTTCCCTCATTTGGGAGAGTTTTGAGTTGGTGGACTTTGGTTTATTTCTTCTTGATTTCAATAATTTTGCATGTTGTTTTTTGTTTGACTTTTTAATGGCTTTTTATCTGGATGCAATTTGTCATTTGGAAGATAGTGGCTGGTATGAGTGAAACTGAAGGAGCAGTTTCTTTCTTTCTTTTATGAGCATCTGGAAGTCTCCATAGTGTAGTGGTTAACACATTTGCTGTGCATAGAGGGCACACGGAATGAAAAATCAAACATGTGGCACTGCCTACTGTTGCGAGCCCTAGTGACAAGGGAGCAGACAACAGTAGTGTCATTTTACAACCATTTAAAAAGTATGACTAAGAAAAGAAAGAAATGCATATATTCATTAAAAAGACAAACACAAAAACAGAGATCTGTTGTATAAGAAGAATGCCAAAGATTGAAAGAATTCATCTTTACCTCTGTTTCATCTTCAGTCTTCTCATCTCCTGCAGGGTAATAGCACAACAAGCAGATTGCTGGATCAGAGTCGAGTTTTACATACAGCTTCATAATTAATTCTATAGATAAAAACGGCATTGAAGCGATTCTGGCAAACCGTCAGGCGACTCAGGAGGGGAAAGCAGTGCTCCACTCCCACGGTTTATAGTGCTGGTGGGGTGCTGCTGACTTCAAGTGAGGCTATAGTCGGACGGTGGAAGGAATACTTCGAGGACCTCCTGAATCCCACTGACACGCCTTCTGTAGTGGAAGCAGAGTCTGGGAACGAGGGAGATGACTTGACCATCACTGGTGGCAGGGCCCCTGGGGTGGACGAGATTTGCCCTGAGTTCCTGAAGGCTCTGGATGTTGTAGGGCTGTCTTGGTTGACACGCCTCTGCAACATCGCGTGGAGATCTGGGGCAGTGCCATTGGATTGGCAGATCAGGGTGGTGGTCCCCATCTTTTAAGAAGGGAGACTGGAGGGTGTGCTCCAAATTTCGGGGGTCACACTCCTCAGCCTCCCCGGTAAGGTCTATGCCAGGGTGCTGGAAAGGAGGGTCCGTCCATTAGTCGAACCTCGGATCCAGGAGGAACAATGCAGTTTTCGTCCTGGTCGCGGAACGGTGGACCAGCTCTTTATCCTCTCAAGGATATTGGAGTGTGCGTGGGAGTTTGCCCAACCAGTCTACATGGGCTTTGTGGACTTGGAGAAGGCATTCGACCGTGTCCCTCGGGGTGTACTTTGGGAGGTCCTGCGGGAGTATGGGGTGTCTGGCCTGTTGTTGCGGGCCATTCAGTCTTTGTACAACCACAGTGAGAGCTTGGTCCGTATAGCCGGTAATAAGTCGGATTCATTTCCTGTGGGTGTTGGACTCTGTCAGGGCTGCCCTTTGTCACCGATTCTGTTCATAATTTTTATGGACAGAATTTGTAGGCGTAGCCAGGTGGCGGAAGGCTTCTTCCTGGGTGGCCTCAGAGTCTCATCTCTGCTTTTTGCGGATGATGCGGTTCTGTTGGCTTCATCAGGGGGTGGCCTCCAGCTCGCAGTGGAACGGTTCACAGAGGAGTGTGAAGCGGCCAGCATGAGAATCAGCACCTCTAAGTCTGAGGCCATGGTCCTCAGCCAGAAAAGGGTGGATTGCCCTCTCCGGCTCAGGAACGAGTTCTTGCCCCAAGTGGAGGAGTTCAACTATCTCGGGGTCTTGTTCACGAGTGATGGAAGAAGGGAGCGGGAGATCGACAGACGGATCGGGGCTGCTTCTGCAGTGATGCGGACGCTGCACCGGTCGGTCGTGGTGAAGAGGGAGCTTAGTGTAAAAGCGAAGCTCTCGATTTACCGGTCGATCTACGTTCCTACCCTCACCTATGGTCACGAGCTTTGGGTAGTGACCGAAAGAATAATATCACGAATACAAGTGGCAGAAATGAGTTTCCTTCGAAGGGTGGCTGGCCTCTCCCTTAGAGATAAGGTGAGGAGTGCGGCCATCCGGGAGGAGCTCAGAGTAGAGCCGCTGCTCCTCCACATCGAAAGGAGCCAGTTGAGGTGGCTCAGGCATCTGATTAGGATGCCTCCTGGCCGCCTCTTGGGTGAGGTGTTCCGGGCATGTCCCACCGGGAGGACGCCCCGTCGTAGACCCAGGACACGCTGGGGAGATTATATCTCTCGGCTGGCCTGGGAACGCCTTGGGGTCCCTCCGGATGAGCTGGAGGAGGTGGCTGGGAGAGGGAAATCTGGGCTTCTTTGCTTAGGCTCCTGCCCAAGCAACCCGGCCACGGATAAGCGAGAGAGAATGGATAGATGGACGGATGGATGGATGGATAAGAGACTGAGATGTTGAACTTGGATTTGTCATTGTGTCACTGTCACGGACAGGCGGAGAAGGGCCAAAAACGCAGGACTCCAGAGGTAGGCACGACGTAAAAGGGTGTTTATTTACGGATGGGGGGGAACAAATACAAAAATCCTTCTGAGGGTAGACACAGGAAACACAGGAACACGCTGGCACAACAACATCAACGACGCGAACAAGAACAAAAGGAAACTGAGGGCTTAAATACACAATGGGTAATCAGGGCAAGAGGAAACAGCAGGGCACAGCAGGTGAGGCAAATGAAACCAATAACACAGGGGAAGCAAAACTAAAAACAAAGCAGAGGGAAAACCAGACTGTCAAAATAAAACAGGAAGTGACTAACCCAGGAACATGCAGACTCAACACGGGGAACTGGCACACAGACTCAGGACAGAGACGCAGACTAGTCACAACACTAGGAATAAAACAGCATAAGAATCACCGAGGGTCAGAGGACAGACAAGCTGACAAAACAGACACAAGACCATAGATACAGAGGGAGACAGGGACAAAGGGAACAAGAATCAAAACACATTGGGGACAAAAACTCAGGAAATATGAAACCAAACACAAAATGCTGGGCAAATGGCCCAGGACATGACAGTACCCCCCCCCCCCCCCCCCCCCCCCCCGCCTCCCCTTCCCAAAGGCCGGCTCTCGACGGCCAAAACCCAAAACCAGAACAGGGTGGGAAGCGGGGGACCAGGAAGGAGGGCCCAAAACAAAAACAAAAACCCGGCAGGGAGCAACAAAGGCCGGGAACAAAAACCAAAACACAAGGAAGCACTGGGGCAAGACTAGAGCATGAGGGCAAAGAGACAACAATCAACTCAGGAAATATGAAACCAAACACAAACACAAAACGCTGGGCAAATGGCCCAGGACATGACAGTCACCTTCATAAATGGACAGGTCCCTGCTCTGCTCACTGGTCACTTCTTTACTTTCTTCAGTCTGTCCAGCTGAAGAGTCGGAGCCTACAAATATCACACATTTGTTTAAATAGCCAGTGTTTTATCATGTCATACAAAGTCGAGTTTAAGTTATAACCGAAACACTTTTTTGATGGAAAATTTGTCACTGTACAAAGTTTTCATTAAAAAGTTACCCTTCTCATCAGGTACATGTAGTTGCAGAGTTTCACATTCAGGTTCTCTTTCTCCTGCTGTGCTGTCTTCACTTTTATCTGCTTGAACAGCGTGCTCATTCCCTGATTCACTCTGAGAAAACAAGGAGTTGAAACCACCTTATTTACTGGCTACATCATCTGAGATTCACAATGCTTTGGTAAATACTCGTCCATAACAAAAGGAAGGAAGAAATTAGAGCAGTGTCCAGCACACATGATCAACAGCTCACATGGTGTGTGCACTCACTTAAAAACTACACAAAAAATAGCAAGGGGAAACAAATACGTGTGCTGTGCAAACTGAAGCAGCAGTAACTGTCAACACATTAGAGCTAAACATCCGAAATGGAACTTTTCTAGTGAAAAAAATTCACTTTGCAAGAAAAAAAACAAGTTAACCCATTGAATTTCACTTTTAAATATCATGTATGATTGTCAATGTAAATTAGAGTTTTTAATGATGTTGTTGAACTGCATCCATCTTCATTGACTTTTTAATTAAAACAAGAATCTGGTGCACAAATTTGAATTTATTTGGGATTTTGTCATGATCCTGGGCCGGTGGCCCAGTGTTTTGTGTTTGGTTATTTCTTGTCATATCTGATTGTTTATTTGTTTTTTCCATGTGCTTCTGTGTTTAGTCTCGGCCCTTCTTGGTTTAGGTTCCCTCTGTGTCAAGTTTGCATACGTATCTTGTTTAGTTGCTTCCTGCTTTATTTTGACGATGTTGTGTCCTTGTGCTTTGTGTTTAGGTTTACTTCCCCTTGTCTCATTAGTATATTTCGTTCACCTGTGTTGTCACATTATTTCCCTTTTACTCCAGCTACAGGTGGTTGTCAGATGGTCACTCATTGGACTCTAGGTGAGTGACTGAGGTCTAAGTTAGTCCAAATAATCTAGTTTCCGTACTAGCACCAAAAAGTCCTCTAACCTGAATGACTGTATAGGTTATTGATTTCAACACTTGATACTACAACTCATTACAAGGATTAGATAATAACTCTTTGATGATTATATTATATTTAAATGACTGATTTGGTATACTGAAAAATTGGGGCTTTGCTGTTAATTGTCATGGTATGCCTGGAACTGGAAACATGAACATTAACAGTAGTTCATTAGTACCTACTGTCCTGTGATTTCTTCTGGAATTCATAGGCAAATACCAGATCAAGTGTTGTTACCAAATAAAGCAGAAAACCAGTATGTCTTTTGCATACCTATATTCCAGTAGTTTTTAGAAAGAACATGCTTTCATGTAATTTAAATAAATTACCTTGACTTCATTTGTATCCTCTTCTACTGCAAGACAACATAGAAAAGAATTATTTTACAAGGAAAGATCCAGGCAGTCATCTCCAAATCATTGTATTTGCACATTTTGTGTTAGAGGGGATGACAGATTTTCTTAGTGGTTGATAATGGAGTAGACATAACAGACAGCTCACCTGCAGGGAAAACTTTACAACTTTACATTATGTATAATAGTTTTACTCTGAAAATGTGACTTTCATTTTTTTCCCTAATTGTGGCGTCAAATGAGACCATAGTTAAAAATTGATCGAAGCACTATGCAAGGATTAAGAATGGCTACAGTGAAATGGGCAAAAGGCAGTCATATATATATATATACAGACAGACAGATACCTTTATTTGTCTGAACCTCTGAGTCTGTTTTTTCTTCATGATGGGATTTGTCCTCCTGGTGTCCTTTCTGTTCTTTTCTTTTGTCAGCACACATCACTCCACTGTGACTTTGTAGATCATTGTCAGAGACCATGTAATCTATTTTTTCCAGCAGATCTACTATCTCTTGTTCATCCATCATACTTCTTGTACAAGTATGATATCTTTTTTCATCAAAGCCAGTACTAGCTTTCAGTTGTTTTAAAGCACTTTGACATTTTTCACCTGATTCATGAGTCACAACTGTGATTAAATTAGAAAGTGCTTCTCTCCCAAAAACTTTTTCTAACCACTGCACTCCTGAACAGTACTGGCTGCTGTGCAGACCATTTGGCAGCAGTAAGAGAAAGGCATGAATTCTCTGATTCAAAGGGATTTTCTGAGTGTCTTGAAGGCCGAGCATGTTAATGACAGAGATGTGTCGACCACACAAATCATACAGTTTTGATGAAAACTGTTCCACATTTGTTTGCTTATCATGGTCAAGTAAAAGGTTTTTTGATCCAACCTCAATGGAGCTTGGGTCCCCAGTTAACACAAGTGTGAGCTGAGGAATCACTAAAAAGAAAAAAAAAAAACCACATTAAGCTACATAATTCAGTGTCTCACAGATCAATTTTTGATTTAATTGAATGGTAAATAAATAAAAGAAGTAATTAAAGTGATTTTAATGTTTACATCTATGGTGTTTAGAAACACTGAGTTGTTACTTTTGTGTCCTTCAATGTTTGACTCTCCTCTGCAGGCTGGTGTGTGTAACAATTCTTTGCTGTGCTTAAATACAAAGTCTAAAATGTTTAATCAGTTCCCCATGTTCATATTACCTGTTTCATTAGTGGTAGATAATGCAGATGTGTTTTTAGACTCTCGCCCTGTGCTTTCGTCTTTCTGCTCTGGGTGTTGAGCATCATCAGGTTTATTCAGTGAATCAGACTGTGAAAACATGTGCTATTAGGAGACATGACACAAATCCAATTCAGTTTAATTCAATGTTATTTATATAGTGCCAAATCACAGCAAACAGTTGCCTCAAGGCACTCTATATTATAAGGTAAATACCCTACAATAATACAGAGAAAACCCCAACAATCAATCCCCTATGAGCAGCACTTGGTGAGAGTGGGAAAAACTCCCTTTTAACAGGAAGAAACCTCCAGCAGAACCAGATTCAGGGGCAGCCATCTGCTGTGACTGTTTGGAGGTGAGGAGTGGGAGCTAGGACAGAAACGTGCTGTAGAAGAGAGCCAGAGATTAATAATACCTAATGATTAAATGCAGAGTGGTGTATAAACACAGAGAATGAAAAGAAATTAGTGAAAAAAAAAAACACTCAGTGCTTAATGGAAACCTCCAGCAGTGTAGGTCAATTGCAGGGATAGTTCAGGGTCACCTGATCCAGCCCTAACTATAAGCTAATCAAATAGGACACTTTTAAGTCTAATCTTAAAACTAGAGAGGGTGTCTGTCTCCCGAATCCAAACTGGAAAACTGAAGACTCTGCCTACTATTCTACTCTTAAGTATCCTAGGAACCGCAAGAAACCCAGTAGTCTAAGAGTGAAGTGTTCTAGCTTCAGCATTTTGGATCAGCAGAAGGCTTTTCAGGGAGCTTTTGGGACAACCTAATAGTAATAATTTAATAATTTAGTCTAGCCTAGAAATAAGAAATGCATGAATTAGCTTTTCAAAATCACTCTAAACAAGATGTTTCTAACTTTAGAAATATTGCACAAATGCAAAAAAGCAGTCCTACATATTTGTTTAATATGTGCATTGAAGGACATATCCTGGTCAAAAATGACTCCAAGATTTCTCAGTGTTACCGGAGGACAACCTAATACCATCCAGAGTATCTAATTATACACCATATTTCTAAGGTTTGTAGGGCCGAGTGCAAGAATTTCAGTTTTATCTGAATTTAGAAGCAGGAAATTAGAGGTCATCCAGGCCTTAACGTCTTTAAGACATTCCTGCAGTTTAACTAATTGGTGTGTGTCATCTGGTTTCATGGATAGATAAAGTTGGGTATCATCTGCATAGCAATAAAAATGCATGTTATGTATTTAAATACTACTGCCGAATGGAAATTTCAGCATCTACGTTAATTTTAAAATTAGTTATGGTTAGTTAATTAGCTGGACTGAAAAATTGCTGCTACTCCTCCTCCACAGCCTGTGCTTTGAGCATTCTGATAGTTAGTGTGACTTGGGGCTGTTGATTCATTTAAAATAACATATTCATCCTGCTGTAACAAAATTTCTGTAAGGCAGAATAAATCAATATATTGATCAATTATTAAATGATTTACTAAAAGGAACTTAGAAAAAAGAGACCTAATTTTACTGTATATAACTGTTTTAACCTTTGGTGCAGTTGAGAATGCAATTTTTTTTTCCTTTGAATTTTTTATGCTTAAATAATTTTTTGGTGATTTTTGGTTTGTTTTTTGGTGGCCTGGGAGCAGCAACATCTATGGGGATGGCAGGAGGAGAGAAGCTGCAGAGAGGCATGTAAGACTGCAACTCTGCTTCCTGGCATTAACCCTGGATAGTCAGTTTTGGGGAGTTTAATATATTTGTCCAGGTTTCTAGCTGCTTTATACAAAGTAGGATGGATGCCATCTCTCCTAACAAACTGGGTTTTCCCCAGAAAATTCCAAAATTATCTATAAAGCTCACATCATTTTCTGGGCACCACTCAAAAAGCCAGCAATTTAAGGATAACATGTGGCTAAACGTGTCCAACTGGAGGTCCATAGAAAACTACAGAGTCCGACATTGTTTTGGTCAAGTTACACACAATTTCAATATTAAGTTTAGTGACCTCTGATTACCACAACCAGGTGACATAATTGCCGCTGTGGATTATTTTACCAAATTTACGTTAAGCAGTTTAAAATTTCCTACTATGTCTCCTGCTTTACCCCCTGGAAGTACAATCAACTATGCTGGTGTCACTAGCTTCAAGTTTCTCAAAACGGAGTTGAGCCTGATTTCCCGACTACCTTGGTCCACACTAGCTACTTTCCCACCGGCGAGGAGCCGGTTGGCGTGCCATGCGCGTGCTGTTCCCAGTGAACCTGCGAAATGCTGAAGAACGGGCCTGCGTTTCCACCGCGTTTCTGTGAACTGCTCCTCTACGTATGAGTGTGGGCGGGTCCTTGTCTGGACAAGGAAACCGAAGCGCACAGACGTGGAAGAACACGCTCCCCTTTGTTGTGCTGCAAAGTTTTGCAAGTTTTACGGTCCAAACCAAACTGCAGTATCGGTGTGCAGCACAGAGGTAAACACAGACATTAGAGCAAGGCGACAAGTACGCACTTTGTGTCCTTTTATCTGTGATATGAACTGATACAAAGCAGCAAGTTCAGCCTTAGAGCCCAACCTAATTCACAGCCGTGAAAATCGCTTCGCTTTTCTCATGTAATACACATGTAATACGGTAGAAAACTTGATGTTGAGACGGCAGAGTCACGCCCTTCTGCCGCTTTCGTCACGCGTTCTTGGTTCGAGACCAGCTAGCTTGCAGGGCCGGAATTGAACCTGTTTTTCGGCAGAGCACCGAGTGCTTCCGCGGTGGAAAACCCGCCAAATGGTTCAAATTAAGGCACCGGCTCCGGAACCCCGTTGGTGGGAAAGAGGCTACTGACTACAGGGGCCTGGCTAACTACAGGATTTTCAGGGTATGAAGCCGGGTCTCAAATACACTAAGCCTGGCCTCCAAAGCTACAAACAGGCTATAATTCATTACAAGTACCAGTACTGCTAAAGGACGTCAAGGAGTAACTAAACAACTGACACAAAGAGCACGAAAGTGCAGGAGGGACAGGAAAACAAACCATGTTGTTAGTGAGTCTGCTAAGAGCTAAGCTAGTAGCTATGCTAAGCTAGCAAATCCCTAAAAACACACTAAGTGAATAATGTGAATGTAAGTGGTTCAGCAGAGAGTGTGGCTGAGGACATGAGGATTACACAATGGAATAAGTCATTATATACATATATAATTAATAAGCTATACAAAAACATAACTGCACTGGAACAGGAAGTGGTACAATAATGTAGCAAGAGCCAGCAGGAAGTGAGAGCACACACAGAGTAGCTACAGCATGTGTTGAGGTTTGTGTTCATGCAGCGTCTAAGATGAGCTAAACAGTGCCTGCTCAGTTCCAGGGGAAAAAAAATGAAGAGTCTAATCTTTCTGTATCGTTTGGACATCTCACAGCTGTACAATAGCTGATTTTACCATGATTGTAGGCTCATTTTGCTCCAACTCATCTAAAAAAAGAAAAACAGATACAAATTTCACAGGATCAGTATACAAACAATATTTGGTTTGTTTACATAACTAAGTAATGAACAGTTCAACTTGAGGCATGCGCTGACATTCGTCATTTTTCACAGATTTTATTTTAGGCTTTCATCGGCCTCTCATCTTTACACCTCTTCTTTGTATCACACATGCATTTATTCTATTGAAGACAAAAAAGAAAACTGATAGCTTTAATTTTGTTTTTACCTGTAGGAAACAGAAAGTGAAATAACCGAATGTCTCCTTGCTTTCATATTGAATTTGACACTCAAGAAAATATATTTATATAATAAAAAAATATATATTTATATTCTTATACTACCTGTATATTTTAGCAAATAACAAAAAGCAACTGCTATGTATATCACAGCCATTCAGCCAGCATTCCCATTCTATCAACACATTCACAGAAAATATAATTACCACAGTTAACATTGGCAGAATTCTTGCAATCAATAACTAATATTACAATAATTACAAGTATCTGAACACACTTTCTTAAGTCAGGAAGAATAAATGGAAAACTCAGTCTATATTGGCACCAGCATCCCCAGACTCGCACTTGGATTGTCTGAATGAGTGAAGCGATCAAGTGTGAAGGCACCGAGAGCACGACCCAGTGATAGCAAATAAGATGTTTACATGCAGTTTTGGGGCTGAACAAATTACACCATGGGCCAAAAATGTGGACCAGGTACATTTATTTAAGATTACGTCTTAAACTTAAACTCTTAAATTTGTTGATCTTTTATTATCTACGTACTTTCGGATAATGCTATAGTTATTTGAGGCCCATTATACTGCAGAGGTCTATTGTACGATTTAAAATGTCCCCGTTGCCCAGTCAGATGTTATGGCATTCTATAAGTAAAGATGGTTCTACTTTCACTGCTCTGAGAGGTTGCAGTAGAAAGTTACTTTTTGAATGTTTAGTCTAACATAAATTTTGTCTTGGTAACCACCTTAGTCAACTTATGTGACGTGGAGGAGTTAAAGTATAATGTGAAGAACCTTTTAATAACTCATTCAGTACATCATCAAATAAAGCCTTCACAGACATAAGATGACAGATATTCAGTGGTGGACAGTAACGAAGTACAAATACTTCGTTACTGTACTTAAGTAGATTTTTCAGGTATCTGTACTTTACTTGAGTATTTATTTTTCTGACAACTTTTTACTTTTACTCACTACATTTTTACACAAGTATCTGTACTTTCTACTTATTACATTTTCAAAACAAGCTCGTTAGTTTAGGTTTAATGCGTCTGAGAAACGTTTGCATTTCCGGTCAGTGTGGGAGCCGGCTTTTGATTGTAAGAGGTTTTTTCTTGGAACTCGCAAGAACAGGTGGGGGGACAGAGGGAGAGGCTCCTGCAACGCTGGCTCGGAGACCGGAAAAAGCTAGAGGAAGTTGCACTTTACTTAGAGGCTGCATGCTGAAACGTGAGGAAAATAAATGACAGAAAACGTAAAGGACAAAAAAAGTGTGTGCAGTTTGTCACACAGTGTGTCTGCTAGCTAAAAGAACAGCTGCTGTATTTTAAGGGAGAGCAAAGAATGAGCGATAACTTCACTCAGATGGAGAAAGATGTAAGAAAGAGGTAGAAACGTCCTTCAAGGAGCTACTTTTACTTTTTTACTTTGAGCAGATTTCAGAGCCTGTACTTTTTTACTTTTACTTGAGTACAGAAGTTGAACCAGTACTTCAACTTTTACCAGAGTAGTTTTTAACACAAGTACTTGTACTTCTACTTAAGTACAGACTGTCAGTACTTTGGCCACCACTGCAGATATTGTACATTGCTAAAAACTGAACACAATCCTTTATTTGTTACCAGAACAGCTTCAATGGAGCTTAATAATTGTCTCTATTCAGTTTTCCAACATCCACTTTCAGAAAAGAAAAGAAAAACAATTGATCTAGGATTTGTTTTAACCTCTGATGGTGAGATGAAAAACAGTCAAGGATTTTTAACCTTCCCAACAGATATATTCAAGTCTCTAACTGTTGTTCAAGGTGAAATAATGTAAGAAAAACAGGAAGTGATATTACTGCTCTGTGAACCACCTCATAACAAACAACCAGATCAGATTTCCTTTCCCAGTGCTCCCTAACCCTCAGTGAAAACAGGCAAAATGAAACCCTAAAATACACCCCCAGAAAATCACATCAGCTTCAAGGCTATTTGAGGTAAATGTCAGTATGATTATTTAGTCATTTGCCATTTTGAGGATGATAGTAGTTTAAAACAGAGTTTAATGTATTCATTCAAAACCTCTAAATGCACTGAAATCTCAGGGCTGCAAAAGAGTCACGTCATGTTCATGATGATAAAACTGTTCTATCTTGAAGTTGATCAGTCAGAAAAACCTTATAATGATCTACACTGATTCTTTTTTACTAAGGGGAGAAGTGGATCCAATTCACACACCAAACAGAAGTGAACAGAAATAAAAATAAACTCACCACTGAGCAGTGTTTTCTTAGCTGTCTGTCTGGTTTGTGTAGCTGTACCTGCCTTCTTTGTATAAATAGAGCTCAGTAATATGTGATTCTAGGTCTGCCCCCCTCAAATGAGTGACATCAGAAAGAAAAGTGAAAGTAAATGCTGCAGCTTGCAATTTCTCAGAAACCATGTGACTTAGAAGAAAGTGGGCTTGCAAAGTGTGAACTGAACAGGTGTAACTTAATCTCACATTGTGAGGAATAAATCTTTCACAAAGAGGTCAGAAATGCTAAACATATGGGTAATGAACATTTTCAGTCAAGCTCATGCTTGTGTGATTTCCTTGAAATGTGATAGAAGAAAAACAAAACCTATTATATGTCAGAGGGCCTGAGATAATTCAACAGAGAATGATCTTATTTTTCTTTTTGGAAAAATGACATTAAATATTTTTTTTTATTTATCCAAGTGAAAAGTCTTACTGAGATTAAAAAAAAAAATATATATATATATATATATATATATTTTTTTTTTTAAGAGAGATCTGGCAAAGAGGAAAACTGAACAACAGCTCACACCCACTGCACAACTTGGAGGTGCTTCAGGAAAGCACTTTCAGTCACAGACTGATACTGTACCACAGTGCAGAACAGAAGGCAGCAAGTCCTTCCTGCCAGCAGCAATCAGTCTCTTTGATGCAAACCACTAACCAGAATACACAGTTGTATATAGTATTTATATTTATGTTGTGTATATAGCTTTTATATTGTGTATATATTATTCTTTGTTAAATAGTATTTATATTGTGTGTGTGTGTGTGTGTGTGTGTGTGTGTGTGTGTGTGTGTGTGTGTGTGTGTGTGTGTGTGTGTGTGTGTGTGTGTGTGTGTGTGTGTAGATATAGATACGCCAGATTACCAGTCCAGCCCTGGTGTTGACTGAGCCAATAGACTGCAATAGGAAGACACCGGAAACGCTTTAATTAAAAAAGTAAAACATTTAATATATTAAAGAATCAGAAAAAAATACACATGCATGTGGGGACTCAGAAGAGACAGGCCTGTGTGTGTGCACTCTCTCTCTCTGAGCCCGTGTTCCTGTCTAACCATAACATCTTAATACAGCTTGTTATCTAAACATAAACAATCTCTGGGCTCTATGAGTTGACCTTCGTCATTCAGTCTTGTTCAAGCTGGTTTTTCATGACCCAGATTCCTCTCAGTCATGAGCATGTCTTTTTCCCAATGTTCTAATTTAATCAGTACAGTGAAATTAATGACAGAACATGGTGACATTGGTGATGTTTTAATTGTACGTTCAGTGGCCGGTCCTCAAGATAAGATGCACTGAAACAGAGAAGTTAGTCTAGACCTTTCTGATCTGTTGCTCTCTGTCTAATGTATTATTTAATTGTTTATTATTTGGTTGATCCACTGTTCATTAATTAATTTACTGGAGTTTACCTTTAAACTATTGTCCTTTATTCATTGAGTAAAAAAAATCCTTAACATTAGTAATGATCCCCGAAAATTCAGCAGGTCAAACTGAACCAGCAGCTGGTCTGGAAACTGTGATGGACGTTTACGAGACCAGAGGTGGGAACTAACAAAGTACAAGTACTTCGTTACTGTACTCGAGTACATTTTCCAGGTATCTGTACTTTACTTGAGTATTTATTTTTCTGACTACTTTTTATACAAGTAAAGTATCTGTACTTTCTACTTCTTAAATTTTCAAAACAGACTCGTTACTTTAGGTTTAACATCTGAGAAAAGTTTGCATTTCCGTCAAACAAACGATCTGAGCCCAAACGGAGGAATAATAACACATAAGAGACAATCGTACTGGCGTATCCTCCATCATCGGGGCTTATCGGGTACAAAGAGATGAAATACACAAACCCATATAAATAATGTCTCATTTATAGCGCTATAATCAGGGGTTACAGCGGGCCGGACCGAGTCCGTAAGTTGTGCTCGCGGGACGTAAACAGCTTAGCTAGCGCTACTGAAGAGGAGTGAGCATAAAGAGACTAACGTGTGACAGGTAAATGCAATGTTTCTAAATGTTGAACAAATATCAGCAAACACACAAAGTGTGTGCAGTTTGTCACACAGTGTGTCTGCTAGCTAAAAGAAGAGCTGCTGTATTTCCAGGGAGAGAAAAGAGAGAGAAGTTCACTCAGAGATGGAGAAAGAGGACAGGAGAGGAAGAAGAGAGGTTAGATTTAAAAGGTAAGGACTGGAAAATAAACTGAAGTATGCTGACTGTGTTATTCAAAGATTGTATGAAAATACTGCAGTTTAGCATGTAATAAACAGGTCAGCTTGTTGTACTGTATTTTCAGTAAAGCTCTGTGTTGGTGCACAGAGGCTGTGTTCATGGTCAGAATTACAGGTTACATCAGTGCAGCAGAGATGAGTTTGAATCAAAGCTGCTGATGCTGAGATTCATTCACTGAATTCAACATTTCTACAGCCTGTATGCTGTCAGTGTAGGGGATGGAGATCAGCTCAGAGAGCTGTGAAATACTGGGTTACATCTTTGTGAGTTCAGTTCATCCACACAGAGCAGTAAACCTCAGAGCAGCAGCAGCAGCAGGTCAGCTGATCACAGCCTGCACACCAACATCATTTACTGCAGCTCACAATAGAAAGTTTTGATTCTTCTCCCCATGCAGAGCCACTACAGCTGATCTTAGGGTTCCTCCACCTTCTGAATCCCACTGTAACCCCTGAGTATCCTCATGTTGGTGTTTAGGTGGAGGCACAGTCACCCTCTACTATGGAGGACACAGAGAACAGAGCTGTGTTTAAATTCCCTTTAACAGTTTGTGTCCTCCATAACAGATTCAAGAAGACTTTATTTGTCATTATATGTAAACATATAATGAAATTTGTGTTCCAGAACATCCATCCAAGAGAAATACAAGCAACAGAAACAAACACGGGGGACAGATGTCTGAGGTCATGCAGCCGTTTTACAGGCACTACCTTTAGCAGGAAAACAGAAAGAGATACATTAGGATAGGTAGGTTCAAAAAAATCATCTCGTACTGTGTTCATTATGAACACCTTACGAGGTTCCAAAAAACACCTCAGCAAAGCAGCAGCACATTTAAAGCCTGGAGAGCACTAGGGTGGGTAGGGGAGGGGCTGCCAGCGGAGACGAGCAGGATACTGTGATGGTCACACAGCTTCCAGACCAGCAGTTCATGATAATGTTCATGATAAGATGGTACAGTCAGCCTTGGATACCAGTTCATACAGGTCACAACACGGGGCGGGGGTGAAGAGCATCTGTTTACAAACATCTCCAGGAGGCGATTTAGATAGACAGCATCCAAGGCCGTCTGGGAGCCAAATTCCAAATACTGCAATTGTTTTGGTTCAGGCCATCATAACTATTTGCTGACAGACCTTACAGTTTTCTGGTTACCTCTCAGAAATCCAATCATCCGAATTTGGTTCTACTCCGCCACACAGAACAGAGACTCCAACACTCCTCCAGATGTAATCCACTTCGATTCAGCTCTACTGAGTCTGATTGAGTTCGTACTGTTTCTGCATCCCTCATAGGCAGCCTTACTAGGGCCCGAACAGCTGCCCGGAAACCAGGTATCCCCAGGTCCAATTCGGGAAAATTCCTGGTATCAATATATATGCCACGTCCACACAGTGCAGCCAGGAACGTTATCTTCCATCCCGACAGGAATCCATAACATAGCCAGCCGGGTGTGTAGTCGGACCAGAGGAAAGGGGGTTCCCCTTCTCCCAATCTCCTCGTGATGAGAATTTGACCATCAATAGTGTTGAGAGACCAGCTGACCAGATCCATAATTTAATTTCCAGTTCATGGACGCTCTAAGCAGCAAAGCAGCAAAAAGCAGGGGTAGATAGGGAAGGCTGGAGAGAAGAGAAAAATGCGTCCGTCTCCACTGAGAGCAGGAAGAAAAAAAAAACAGATTCAAGCTGAGTGCATTCATTGGAATTAATATTTAGATTGGAATAATGTTTCTATTCTCATGTATTATTTTATATTATTACAATAATATATAATGAGGTTCAGTTAGCTTTACAGAAAAATAGCTGGTAGAAACATCCTCCAAAGAACTACTTTTACTTTGAGTAAAATTTGAGTCAAAACCTGTACTTTTTTACTTTTACTTAAGTAATGAAGTTGAACCAGTACTTTGACTTTTACTAAAGTATTTTTTAACACAAGTACTTGTACTTCTACTTGAGTATAGACTGTCAGTACTTTTGCCACCTCTGCAAGAGACTGAAAATAAGAGCCTGGCTGTAACAAAGCAGGAAAAGGTGAGCTTATAGTGCCACCATCTGGACAAACAGGCTCATTTCAGCTGTCTGACTGGTCTAGCAGGAGTTTTAATATTAAAAAGCAGCATTTATGTGAGATTGTTTTAATGTTACTCTCTACATTAGTTGCTCTTTCTCTATAATACATATAAAGGGCTCGACACACGGGGAGCGACGTCGCTCGCTCTCCATTCATTTCCTATGGAGCTTCTGCGATGAGGTGACAATCGCTTGCCCTCCTCCAGCTAAGTGACCGGCGGCATTCGTGTATGTGAAATCCCTCCAGTTTCATAACCAATCACATTTCTTGGAGACGAGTGACGTGAGAGCGCGATTCGCAAAGCTGCTGTCGCTATCAGGTCCCATGTGTTCAGTTTTACCCCAGTGGCGATGCGACCCATTTGTCGCTCCCCGTGTGTTGAGCCCATAACTCAGTATATTGCTGTATAAGGGAGGGATTGTGTTTTTCAGATGTGATCCAGATGCTGCTGTTTGGTTCATGTATATCTTTCCTTCCATAAATCCAACCTGTGAATGTTTGAATGATGGAATCAGTCACTCAGTGAATGTGATCAGTCCACTGGGCAGGGGCGTGGTAGTGGGGGGAAACGTGGACCTGACTACCAAGGGCCCGAGTAGGGAGCAGGGGCCCATGAAAATCCTGATTTTTTTTTTTTTGTGATGTTTTATTTCAAATGAATTGGGCCCTCCAATTAATAATTTATTAATATTTCAAATATATTGATAACATCAACTGAGGGAATGAACTTGAGTCACAGTCCTCTCAACATATTGGACATTCTGGGGGCCCCCTCTCTTGGAGGCGCAAAATGGTTTAGTCCGCCCGACAGCGACCGGCGACAAGTGTAACGTCAGTGAGGCCAGATTGAGTGACCTGGGGGATAGACATCATCCTGCCCAAAAAGCAGAAATCAGGTTATCAAAAGAAGAAAGAAAGGAAGGAAAAAGAAAGAAGGCAGAATGAGGGGAGGCAGCTGTTGAAAGCTTTCTTTCCCAAAGGTGAACCGAGTTTACTTGTTATGCAAAGTCCAATTAAAGTTAACGTAGTCCATGTCAGGCAGCTGCTGCTGATGTTTGTATGCTCACGTGAAGTCGTTAGCTTAGCTAGTTGCCAACCAGGCTGCTTGCGGCTTTAAGTATAAAGACAATTATGAGTCGGCTAACGTTAGTTGTCAACATTAACCAGTTTCAGAAACAAACAGCAGCTGGAGCAGCAGTGGCCAGTCCTGGCAGCTCTTCTGAAGATGAGCCTGAGGTTAGAGATGAGCAAAGACAAGGTGAGATCGTTGTTCAAGTATTCAAGGGCGAGCTCCCCCTTCCTACCCCCCCCTTACGTTGGTATGTTGGCAGCCATTTGGTTCAGTGCGTGTGCTGTAGCCTATTGTCTACTAACACAGCAGAGCTGAAAGTGAAACTCTGTGCTGAGACTGTTCCACCTAGCAATTTTTCTGCTGCATATATCAACATGTAAATAGCCTACCAGTATTACTGTAGGCTCAAGTGCACACTAGTAATATATTAAGCAATAAAGCAATTTATTTTTTTTGTCTGGTAAAAAGCCTTAGTAGTGTAGTGCTGTGCTTAAAAGCTATTGTCAATGCTCAATAAATTCATGGTACCAAAGCCAATGAATAATCATGTTAAATAACTGTGATTACAATATCAATCAAAAATAATTGTGATTATTATTTTTGCCATAGAGAGAGAGAAAGAGAGAGAAAGAGACAAGGAAGGGCCAAGTGAGGGAAATGCAGAGTTGTTGTCAGAGGACACAGGACTGGCCAGACAAGCTAACTGCTCAGCAGAGAGAGACTCTAGTTTGCAGACTGGCTAGTGAAAGTGTAGACCTGACCAAAGTGGCACCCAAAGACAAGGAAGGTAAAGCATTCCCTGACTATCTTCAATATTTTAACTCGGCCAATGGGCGTGAGAAGATTAGGAGGGACTGGTTGATCCACAGTGACAGTGCAAAGGCTCTGTTCTGTATCCCATGCCTTCTGTTCTCACATGAGCTGACAAGGCCATCTAAAAGTGCACTGAACAGCAAGGATGGACTTAAGTTATCAGACATTAAGTGGCAAAAATGTATATAAAGTTCCCAGAACATGAGACACACACTCCCCATAAGCAGTGCTATGTAAAATGTTAAAGCCTTCAGCACTCATTATTGGTAGCCACAGGAGTTGATGGGTACCTTCAAAAACAGTTCCAGACAGAAGCAGAGAAACATACCAAGATCTTAGAGAGGCTTTTGGATGTAACTCTTCATTTGGCTTCAAGAAATCTTGCATTCAGAGGCAAAACCTCAAATTTGGATGATGTCCATAATGGCAATTTTCTTGGAACTCCTGAGTTGTTGGCCCACTATGATCCCTTCTTACACGAGCACTTAGAAAAAGTAAGACAAAAGAAGAAAGGGTCACGTTTAACTCACTACCTAAGTCCACACACGCAGAATGAGTTCATTGTGCTCTGTGGCAAAAGAGTGCTCAACACTATCCTGAAAGAGAAGATGCAATATGCATTGCTCAAAAAAATAAAGGGAACACTCAAATAACACATCCTAGATCTGAATGAATGAAATCTTCTCATTGAATACTTTGTTCTGTACAAAGTTGAATGCGCTGACAACAAAATCACACACAAATCATCAATGGAAATCAAATTTATTAACCAGTGGAGGCCTGGATTTGGAGTCACACACAAAATTAAAGTGGAAAAATACACGACAGGCTGATCCAACTTTGATGTAATGTCCTTAAAACAAGTCAAAATGAGGCTCAGTATTGTGTGTGGCCTCCACGTGCCTGTATGACCTCCCTACAATGCCTGGGAATGCTCCTGATCAGGTGGAGGATGGTCTCCTGAGGGATCTCCTCCCAGACCTGGACCAAAGCATCGGCCAACTCCTGGACAGTCTGTGGTGCAACATGACGTTGGTGGATGGAGCGATGGAGCATTTGCCAGATGTGAATTTGAAAATGAAATGCTGCACTTCCGCACCATATATGATGCTACATTTCCAAAAACTTTGTCCTCATTTGAGCTCCTTAATGCCATCTGGAAGATACAGCTAGAGAGCATTTTTGGAGAACTTTGTATTGCTTTGAGAATTTTCTGCACACTTCCTGTCACAGTTGCAGGGGGTGAACGGGCTTTCAGCAAGTTGAAGCTGGTTAAGAACTACCTGAGATCAACAATGGGCCAGGATAGACTGAACAGCCTCGCCATTCTGTCGACTGAAAGCCAATTAGCCAAACAATTGGACTTTACAGGTCTTATTAGTGACTTTGAAAACAAAAAGACCCGTCAGTGGGCATTTACTGGGATTACAGCTTTACATCTCATGTCAGCAAGGCTTTATTTCATTTTCTGCAAGCTGAAGAACAATTTGACAGTTGACAATTTGTACTATCACAGGCTCTATTGATAAGATGACATAGGACATTGATGTAAAAAGCAGAAACCAGTCAACTTCTTTTTTTCACATTGAAATAATATTTTTTTGTTTATTTCTACTTTACCTTCTCATTACAAAAGTAATGTAGCTTATTTGATTTGATTCTGAGTGTACAGTTGTCTCCTGTTCTATTCAAGAGTAAATGTTTTTAAATCAAAATTTGTGTCATGGATCAAAACATTACTACGCAAACCAGATGTAGCTTAATGTTTTAGGTTTTTGAGCACAAGTAGGTCAAATGCATCAATACAGGTGGTGAATGAAAGAACTACTCATCAATATAATCTGATCTGATTGTATCTTAAAACCTTATTTATGCTTTTTTAATTTTAAATAAATACCCTTTTTTTTTCCTTTTTTTTTTGCTCACGTGCCTCGTGTACTGGCATGGATAGAGGCCCACTGACACTGAGAGTGTACAGGGCCCAGAATTTGCTGCTACGCCCCTGAGTTCCAGCACAGAGTCATTAAAGAGTCCTGCACACAGAGATGAAAAAAACAAAACAAAACATCTGATCCTGATCATGATCCTGATTATTACACTGACTGACCAAAACTATGAACTACAACCAGAAGAAGAACCTGCACTTTGATTTGATCTGAAAATAATTCACATTTTAAATCTTCAGAGCTGCAGAAATGTTTTTCTGCCACAAGGTGGCGCCATGTTTCCACTGATAAAGGAAACTGGACTGTGGAGATCATTTCTTCCAACTTGAACTAAACCTTCACTGACTGCTGCAGGAAAACTAGACTTAGATCGTATCCTGGTGAATATCAGCTGCACACTGTGAACAGCAGGCTGAGGAAAAACGTGTCTTTAGTTTGATGTCAGAGACTTTAAGCTCCTCTCTGATTCACAGCAGGGAGTCCCTCATGTTGATTTGGCAATTTTTAATGCCCTAAAAGGGATTTGTTTCTCTTCCCGGGATCGAACCGGGATATTTCTTTTGTTATGAGAACGTGTAAATCACTGTTTAGCTGATCAATCTTCACTACACATTTGAACAGGGAATAAACTGCAATGATTATATTTAGGTCATCTACAGGAGAAAACAGAGCCATCATTCTGTAATTAACATTTTAATTAACAAGTGAAATCCACTTAAAACCAGAGCACAGCAGATTGTAACCAGTGTGAGTACCAGTGTCATCATGACCTCCTGTAACACTAATGAAAGCTACAAAAAAAAGAAAATGTATCTGATGGATATGACGGAGGAGCAGTGCAGTCTAAAGGCGAGCTGCTGAAAAACAAAAGCATGAAAATTTATGATGGTAAAATTACCTGCAGCATGTTTTTTTAGATTGAATTAAATCCAACATGAGGTACGGTGGCTCCAAATGTACAACACTGTCCTGAGTTTCATCTACTGTCCAAATAATATGAAAATAACACAAGACATTGTAATGGCTTGGTAACATTTACTTCACAACATCCTACTAGGCTGGTATGAGGAACCTATCAATACAGCAGATTGGAGTTGGATTTTTGCCAGAACATGCTGGGTTTTCTTTTACTTTGACTTCTTAATATCTGGTTCAACAATTTTCTGTCCTGTGATGAAGTGCCAAACTCTATTGAATATAGGATTTGTCTTTGCAATAACTGGAAGCATCATTCTTAGCTTCAGAGAGACGAGCTTCATGTTGTCAAAGCAGGCATAGACACACATGATGACGTAGGGGCCCCAGCACATTAGCTCACAGCGGATGCCCTTGCAGTTGTTGGGTTCCTCTGATGCCTTGGTTTCATAGTAGAAATACAGCTGGTTCAAACCATTGGCAAACGCTAACAGGACCTACATAAGAAAAAAACATCAAGACTTCATTTAAACACTTATTCCAACACATATTCTTAGCAATCATGACACTCCACCCAGTGTTTTTGAGTGGTGTTTCACTTCGAGATTCCACAGATAAACCATCACAATATAACGAAATACTTATCTCTCAATATCTCTTAAAAAAAAAAAAAATCCTCAATATTTTTTCATTTTAAAGTGAAGCTCTTCACTCACTGTGCACATATAACATTTCATTTTTATTACAGGGATTGACCTTTAGTGCCTCCGGGCCATTTTAAAACACAGCTTTCATCTCAAACAGGAGAGAACTAACATGAGTAGTGTTACATAAAGCTGCTACTGTGTGAACATGAAGTATTGCGGCGTAGGTGCCCAGGGCTGGCTGGGATTGGTTTTAAGACTTTCAGGAGCAAAGCAATTCACATGTGGATTGTGTTGTAGGTTAGGAGTTCCCTCGGGGAGGAATTAATGAGTTTCAGTTGTAATGAAATAGGCGTGTAATGTCCTTCTACAGCCAATCAAGGATGCAGCATGCTGAGAAATTTGCTTGCTTTCATCACCATCAAAAGATGCAGACAGTACTGGATAAAATGGAAACTTCAAAGCTTCTTAACAGGAAACAAAAGAGGGGGTGGCCCAAATTCAGTTCCTACTGAGAATCCATTGTTGGATTCCTTCCCATCTTTAGGAACTTGAAAAAGGCTTGACAACATTACAGGCGTTCGGTATGAGTGGAAAGTAACTAAGACATCACACTGTGCAGAAAGCTGGACTGAAATGTTGCATATCTTTTTCATCAGATGTGTGTGAGACATGCGACTGCATTCTGTGTAGACGCGGTTCAGGTGACATTCGATCACATTTAAAAATCACTGGTGAAAGTGGGAGCAGCACAAGCACCACACCAAGAGATCCATGAAGGTTATTTCCCTCCACCCATGAATGGAGCACTGGTCTTGGCAGGAACCTGCAGTTGCACAGTGAGGTCAACAACGCAGTTATCCACACATAATGATGCGCCCCAGAGGTCGTGCTGCCAATTAAGCTAATCATCCCATGGGAGGAAAAGTCAAATCTGCCCTTGAGAGGAGAAGGCTCAAAACTCACTGCTGAAGTGGGAAGGAGACCGTTCTCCTTAGGGCTAAGAGGTGGGATCGAAGTGGGGGTGGGATCGATCAGGGATCGACTCTGACCCCTTCTTGTTTGCAGTGGTGATGGACAGGCTGACACATGAGGTCAGGCAGGAGTCTCTGTGGACTATGATGTTTCCATTGTGATTTGTAAGTGGGGAGGAGGTGAAAAAAGCACCTGGGCAGGTGGAGGTATGGGTCTAACAGTGAAGATGCAAGTGGAGGTGGATACCTGGGGTCAGCCATCAAAAGCGATGGACAGTGCACGAGAGTGGTGAAGAAGCGAGTGCAGGCAGGGAGGAGTGGGTGGAGGTGAGTGTCACGGGTGATTTGTGACAAAAGGACAGCAGGAAGAGTGAAAGTGAAAGTTATAAGATGGTAGTGGGACCTGCTATGATTGATTGATTTTGATCGATTGATTGATTGTCTTTATTTCGGACAAATAAAACAACAAACCAGTATACATATATTGGCATATATGTATACACACATTGGCATATATGTATACACACAGACATGCCTATGTATACACATACACACATATGTGCACAGACAAAATCAAAATCTCCATGCACGAAATGGAGTAGGAAGAAGTATGTACATACTTATTAATCTCTGCCCCATGCTCAACACTATTAATATACAAAGTCCACCTTCACCCTCATATCCCTGGAGGCGGTGGCACTGACAAAAAGACGGGAGGCTGAGCTGCAGGTGTGTGTGTGTGTGTGTGCGTGTGTGGGGGGGTGTAGATGTAGCTGAAGAGCTGCTTTGTCCCTAAAAGTTCATGGCTATAAGGAACAAAATGATGGTGAAGTAGTGGTACCCATCTGATGACCACTGGAGCTGATCTATGAGCACTACAAGACCATTTTTTTTTTTAGGAGGACAATGCATAAGAAACTGTACTTGTATGTGTTTTTTTGCTGTTCACTCAAGAAATTAAAGGAGATCTATTGTACAAAGTTTCATTTCTATATTTTTATGCATTCTTAGTTTCAAAATGAACTTACTAATAAAGCTGGAATTTGAAACATTAAGGCTATGCATCCATCTATCCATCCATCCTTTTCTAACATGGTTATCCAGTTCAGGGTCACAGGAGCCTATCCCAGCTGTCAGAGCCAAGAGGCGGGTCCACCTCGGGCAGGTCACCATTTAAAAAGACACTATTACACTTATTTGCTGTTTCACATCTTTAATGTAAGAGAGACTTATTACAGCCCTTCAGTTCATCCTCACAAGCAGTCTGACCTCCTCTCCCTCTAAATTTATTTATACTGTCACAGAGTGAGTCAGATGTTTTCTAAGTGAACATAATCATATTCTTTTCCTCTAAAAAAAAGAACAAAAATACTGTAATAAATTATTCATCTATCAGCTGAAACCAGGACTGAAAGATAAACTGATTAAGTGATGGTACAGTTACAGGTCACTGGCTCTGCATGGAAAACTGTCCTTGGAAAAGAAGTCTGAGCCCACAGTGCCTCCAATGCATCCATCAGCATGCAAATGTGTGTCACAGATAAACCGCTGTAATAATGTGTGTGTGTGTGTGTGTGAGAATGCAGGCGGTGATGTAAAGCTTTACAAAGAGCCATAAAATTGCCAGTTCATTCACCACTGACACGGTACATAACAAAAGTATTTTTCCCATTAACTTACTCCAGAGGACAGTTATGAATGTCTTACCAGACAGTAAATAAAGAGAAACTTGAGGATGTCCAGCAGCATCCTCCCTAAGGAGATCTGCAGTGGCCCGAGGTGGGAGTTGGCGGTAAAGAGGGAGATGAGTCTGAGAGAGCTAAAGATGTTGGCGATGGCGAACAGAGCCTCGGCTATCAGCGTCGGGTGCCACATCTCCCACTCTTCCCTGGGCCGAGAAGAGTTATACTGAAAAAATAAGAAATAGAAAGGAGATAAGAAGAGAGGAGGAAGGAGGTGAGAGTAACAGCAGAAAGGAAAAAGATAAAAGATACAAAAGCATTTAGAGTTTTTTTTTTCCCATAGTAGATACTGCAGAGCAACACAATATGGGAACAGTGATACAAGTTTTTCTCCATGCATCAAGTACAACACTTAGGGCACGACATGTTGAGCCTAACTCTACAGAATGCTTAAGAGACTCTTCAGTTGCTTATACTCCACCTCTCAACCGAGGTTCATCAAAATTGACTTGGTATTTTTTTGTGTGCTTGTCTAATCTCACAAACAAACATCACAGAAAATATACCTCCGCCTCCACTCTCTCTCTCTCTCTGGTGGAGGAATAAAACCTTTAATGATGTCCAGTCTCTGTGCTAAATTATGCTAAACATCTCTGGACTGAGTCAACCTTCTGTAAGAACTGCTGGGGACACAAAGTAGGAAGGACCCCAGATAACTTTTTTCAACTTCCAGGCGAGCAACTGAAGCAACTACCAATGACAGCAAAGGATACCACTGATTGACATATGAGCTGGATGTAAAGGGCCTACATTTGTGGATCAACTGGAATCTCAGCAGTCAGCTTCAAAGCAAATCACTTCCAGTGTGGACACAGTTTAATAAAGATCAGGAGAGCGATCAGAGAACAGAAACCTTCAGTGTTTCTACACACACACACACACACACACACACACACACACACACACACACACACACACACACACACACACACACACACACACACACACACACACACACACACACACACACGCACGCCTGTCTGGGCTGCTGAGGTATATTCATTCTATTCAGTTTTATTTATGTAGCACCAAATCACAACAACCATTGCTTCAAGGCACTATTGTAAGGTAAAGACCCTACAATAATACAGAGGAAAACCAACAATCACATGACCCCCTGTGAGCAAGCACTTGGCGACAGTGGGAAGAAAAAAACTCCCTTTTAGCAGGAAGAACCCTTCAGCAGATCCAGGCTCAGGGAGCAAACTATGCTTGGCCCTTGCCCGTGTCGTGTATCCTTACTGGTGGCTTGGCGGCCAGCTTGGTGGTGTGGCGGCTCTGATATCATTCAGCTTTCCAGTGAGTGCCTTGCTCAGCTTTGGACTCCAACTTCATGGTCTCATCAAGTTCTGCAGCGCAGAACAGGGAGCGCAGCTAACTGCTAACTACTGTCCAAGAAGCTGGAACATCACTGAAGAGTCCTCTTGTTATTGCTCCACTCTGTACTTGTCACAAAGTGGGCCTGCTGCATCTACAGAGGGACGCTCTTTTATTCTTTCAGAAAAACTTGGGTGTGTCTCCTTTCACAGGTGCACTCTGCTGCCACAAACAGCATCTTTCTGATATCTTTCAGAAGACAGTCACATGTATCATTTTGTGAAGACCACGTGTGTGTGTGTTATCCTGACATACTACAGACTTGAGTGACACTGACATCACACAGTAGTGCAGGTATCCAAAATGTTGGAGAATTTCTTGAAAGATGAACACCCTCTAATCCCCAGGAACTCCCTCAAGCTCTTCGCTGAGCCTTTAAATCTCAACACAGTTCACAGTTGAGATCTTGTGTTTCTCTTTTTGCTGTTTTTAAGTCCACATTTTCCTCTGCCCCCAGCTTTCCTCTCAGTCCGTCTTTATGCCACGTGCTTGCACATCTCCCTCGTCTCCTGCCACTTCTTTCACTGTTAATCCTTCTCCATCCTAAGCTCTCTCTTCAAGCTTTTATTCCATATAACCATGATAAATAACCATTCATCACCTCACCCCACCCCATTCTCTGATTCTGTTACCGTTTCTTGCTTCACTCATTTCTGTGACCGCTTCCATCCCATTTGCACCAACCTCCTGCACATCTCTCTCTCTCTCTCGCAGTTGTCTCATGCTTGGCTTCCTCCTCATTCGGAATTCAGCCATTAGAGTACCACAGGACTTGCGTCTCGTTAACTCTGCCTCTATTAGCATTCACCGTCCTCTCAAACACACACAGACGCACACACGTATATATACACACACACACACACACACACACACACACACACGTATGCAAAAAAACAGGGGGGCGACCAGAAACAGAAGGATGCACACAGATGCGCTCTCATTAATTTATGGACTCTCTTGCACCTTCTCTCAGATGCGCTCGCTCTGTGTGTGTGTGTGTGTGTGTGTGTGTGTGTGTGTGTGTGTGCGCGCGTGCGTGTGCATGTGTGCATGTGTGTGCGTGTGCGTCTGTCTCTCATGCGCACAATGACAGAGCAAAACCTTGTGAGTCTGCTCTCTGGAGGATTTTAAATGTTGATGAATATTTAAAAGGGAAAAATGAAAAAAAAATGACGGAAAACTAAAATATATTGTGCGTGCAGCTGCGTCTCTTTGTGTGGGCATTCGTTGTGTATGGCTTTGTGGATGTTTATCCCTGCATGAATGCAAGCTTACAGTTGTGCACATTGCATCTGCATGCATGTGCTTCTTAAGTGTGTGTATGCATGCGTGTGTGTGTAGGACCTGTGTAGGAGGGCCACCCGCCGCCATCAGTGACTCACAGCTGCCGCAGATGGCCCAGCCGTCTGGCGTGTGTGCATGTGTTTGTGTGTGTGCGTGCGCGCATGTGTATGATTACACTGTTTGCTCTTAATAAAAGATAAGTCTTATATGTATGCAAAGTGTGCAGCTAAACAAGGTATCATTAAAGCTAAAAGCTGAGCTGTGAAAGGAAATTAGTGAAACTGTGAAATTATGTCTCCATAATAATGTGTGACTCTCAGAGATTAACAGCAGCAAAGGCAGTTAGCTGCTTTTAGGTCAAAGGGTTGCATTTCTCAAAGGCCGTGGTTCAACTCATTTTTATGGTGTTAAAAATAGGTGACAAATAAAAGGAAAAAAGGGGAATGACTGGATGCATGTCAGATACCGGATGCTGTTTTGGGCATTGGTGTGTGCATAAAAGAGCTCACCTCCTGTTTGTGTAAACTGTGTCTCACGAGTAAAACTGAAGCATTTTTAAAAACAGCCACTTTGCCAATAAAGTTTTCCAGAGAAGTTTTTTTCTTTTCTTTTAATATTTAACCATTCCTCTCATTTGCAGCGCTGATCTGACTCTTTAATGTGGTTGTCTTTTTTGGCACAGTCATGCATTTCTTGACAAGTTGCCGCAGCCAATTGCTGGCAAAAGCATCAGTGTGTGCTCACGAGATGCAAACATGGAGCTCACTCTTGAAGCCACTGCCCCGTAGTGCTGCTTCAGCTTTAACAAGCTAACATCTGTGTTTCTTTTAAAGTTTAAAAAGTACACTGTACTATATGCACCTGCTCCCTGTCATTCTGCATTCCTATTGGTTGTGCAAATATACGTATATCACACTGCTGCGTGCAAAAGTGCACCCTGGTTGGCACACTTGTGCCTTGTTGTGCTACAGTGGAAAATTATTATTGCGTGGCACAAGCCATATTAAAAAAAAAAAAGAGCTGTTTCTTTGTCTGGAAACTCCTGCTTAGCAACCAAACTTGGCACAGAGCTACATCTTAGTGTACCAAGTACCTCAACTACTTATATCTATATTATCTATATCTAGATGTTATGATGTCATCCTGTTGCCTAGCGATTACCTAGCAATGGTTAAAAGTGACCTGTTTTTAGCATTTATGTACCTATAACACCTTAGAAAAGCATTGTGTCATTTTTATTTCATGGCATCATCATCTAATTAATATCTACAAAATCAGCCTGACGGGAAACCACCTAGCAACAAGCTAAAATGACCCATTTTTAGCCTTTATACACCTTAGCCCCCCCATGAAATCATCCTATCATTTGAATTTCATGACAATGACGTCTCATTAAATTAAACGTGCTTCTCTAGTCCAAATATGTGCACTCATCACCCTCAAATAAACAACATAACAATTGAAAGTAGACACTCTAAATCAGGTGACCAAAGGGGGAAGTCATGTTGCCAGCCTTGATATACAGTCTTTGCTGTCAGGGGCGGGGCTTGCTCTGGCTCAGCTCAGAAATACTGAATCGAACTGGAATGTTTGGAGTTCAAGTTAAGGTCTGGGGCTCTTTTCTTATGGTGGAGACCACGGCTAGCATTTGAATGCAACATTACATTCTATCTTCTTCTTCTTATCAGTGGTTTTAATGCCATGGCTGAGTATTGGAGCTCTGTAACACTGCTAGTAGTGAAATCTCCACACTTGGTTTAACAGTTGTCTTTCTTCTTCCATACAATGCAAACAAAAGCCTTTAACAGTCATTTGTGGAGTGCCTGTTTCCTGCTGTTCCACGAATGCATCATTACACAATCAGCATGTTTCTCAGTATCATTTTAGTTTCATTTCCCAGCAAGAACATTACGCACTGATTACTTCATAAACTGACTGATGCTTTATATCGCTCACTGTGCCCATCATTCTCATTCCAATCCTCCTCCCCTCACTTTCTCTCGTCTCTCACGCGTGCGTGCGTGCACACACACACACACACACACACACACACACACACACACACACACACACACACACACACACACACACACACACGCACGCACACAATCATGTAGGCAACCTTTACCTTTACATAGGCCACTATCTTCAGAGATATGGTGGCCAGATAGAGGGAGTTCATGGCAAAGTCCATCAGATTCCACCAATCATGGATGTACTCTGTGAATCCCCCGTCCCACATCTCCTTAATCTCTGCCCAGATGAAGCCTGAAACACACAGACGCACACACAGTGCATACAGAGCTGGTTATTTGCACACACAGTTGTGCATATATGAGCATTTAATGTCATCCATCAGTGGTTTCTGTTTGCCTCATTTCTGCACTGTAACAAAAGTTTTGCTGAATATTTTCCTTTGGCAGCAGCTTCGAAGCAGTAAGCAGAGAGCCAGCATATTTGTTCTGTACGACTGGCTTTAGATAAAGTAAATAATGCATAAGTCATTTTCTATTTAATATGCTCTCCCTGGAATATTTGGCTCTCTGGGTTTTTAAGGTTATGTTACGACAGGTGGCCTTGGTTAACCTGCTTTTAGCCATAAACTTGACACCAGTCCCGAGTTTGCACAGATCAGTTTGCCTCTGCAGCATGATGGGTCAGTGGTTTGGGGTGTTCCAGGAACTACGCAACCAGAGGAGCTGCCAGTTAGTTCTTCCCAAAGGTTTGGCAAATTAGACTGCTGGTTTCTTTTTGAAACGAGAACTGGCATGTGGTTTATTAATGCTGTGGATGTTTAGAGAGATGCAGCAGAAGTGCAAACGGAGACTGAAAACTATCAGATGGTGGTTTCCTCAGTCGATCTTCTGGGGGTTTGAGAGGTTTTTAGAACATCTAGAATTCCAGCTCCCCCTCTGACCAAGCTACAAAGCCCAACACTGTTGTTTTTGAGATTAATAAATAACAATATTTCCATTATGGCCATTGTCATTTACTGGCACAAAATGAATCCAAAATAATAGATTCTAAGCTTAGTTCTGTCAAAAGGCAAAATATCCTGTTCAGCATCATGTTATATTTATAGTTTTGTCCAGTTTTTTTTTTTTATTATTATTACTGTACATGTTAACCTAAAGATTGACCACATATCACATAATAAATATTGTACCATAATGTAGTGAAAAACATATTTGCTTGGCAGGCAACAGGTTAATTTCCAGCCAGAGACAAATCCCCTTTTGGGGTGCATCAGGAAGGGCTTCTGGCATAAAACTAAACCAAAGATGTGAAGTTACTGACTGTGGTGACAAAGAAGCAGCCAAAAGTAGCTTTGGAGTATAGAGTGCGCATCTTAATCACCAATTTTCTGCTGCTATGAACTAGGGCTGCAACTATCAATTATTTTAGTATTCTATCGATTATTCCATTGTTTAATTAGGTAACCAATACTTTTGTCTTATTAACAGTTCATTTGCATATTTTAACTTCCGTACGGCTGATTTTTTTCTGTGTGAAACAAACAGCGGTGGATGGAGCAGCTACAAAGTTCTCTTTTGTTCACTTAACACTTGCTGATCAGGTGGTTGATGAAGGACCTCCAGCTGTTTCCCAGTAAAGGTTTTAATGGTTTCCTTTCGCTCCACCTGAGCTCACCGTCTCGATAATGCCTACGCCTCTTTGCACTTGCATGTGCACAGACAGACTGCATGTAAAACAGCTGCTGCTGTTGCATTATCTGTGTTTTTGTTGAGAAACTCTGGGCTACATGAGCTTAATCCTTTGTATTCACAAGAATCCTCCTAAATACGTTTCTACTGCAGGTCTATTTTTAGTTGCTAATCAGGGATTAAAACATTAAAAATATTCTGATGGAGCCCCTCAGTACTGACTGGGGGTTTCTCGTCATTACTGAACTTTTGCTAGTGCTAATGGCAGCGCCTGCTAGCAGATTGTAGTGATAGCAATCTGTTCTGGTAGCTATCAACTGAAATTCTCAGCACAGAGAGCACAACACACACACACACACACACACACACACACACACACACACACACACACACACACACACACACGCGGGTGTAGAGAGAGCAGTGGAGGTGTGGAAAAATGTGTCAGCCCCACATTAGGAGCGAACCTGCTGTAAATGCTGACCACTGATCAGTCATTTGGGAAACATTTAAAGTTGCCTCTTACTGTAAAAGTTCAATTCAAATATTAAACAACTCCAAAATACTAAAAAGTAGAAACAATGAGTGTTTTCTCTCCAAAAAATACATTTAAACTGTTTTGCCATTGATTAGAATCAAAGAGGCTGCATTCACTATTCAGAGATATTCAACAGCAGAAACATTTGATCTGCCATTAAACTCAAGACTTTTAGCATCTCTTATATATGAACGTATACAGATGTCCATCTACAACAACACTGGAGTGTATCTTTTGTATCGCCCACAAACAACATCCTTATACAGCATCCCTACTTTGGTTTTATACAGGAAGAAAAAGTTAATGCTGCTTTTATTATATTAATCCAAACTTGATTCTAGAACAAAGAGTATTTATAAAGAAATGTTAATATTTAATGAAGTATTTAATTTGGAAAAAAAAAATTCTCACTGCCTACTTGTTGCTCATCTTTCAGTCATCAAGTTAATTTTGAAGAAGAACAAGGCCCACGAGGCTTTAGACAAATAAATGCATACATATGTATATTTACATTATACAGATAAATAGACCAGTATCATCACAGACAATGACACAAACCTTCGTTGACCTGTAAATAATGTTTTCTCTCCAGAGTTCAAAGTGCTTTTACAGCAACTTCACAGCTATTCTTTGGTATTTAATGCAGCCGCTCATCTGAAATAACTACAAAATGAAGCAACAGAAGAAAATGTCCCAGTTTTTACCATCAACATGACAACCACTTAACGGTAAATCATGTTTCTTTTTGTCAAAAGTGTTTTGTAGCCGAGACTTTCAAAGCGAGGAGAAAACAGCGGAAAAAATGATGGAAGAGAGCAGATGGTTTTGTATTTTTCCAAGTGATTATGGATTGCATTTGGAAATGATTGGTGTCAGCTCTGAGAGAGAAGATGGAGATGTAATCACTCATATTTCACACCCACCCACCTACCCACTCTCTCACAGACACACACACACACACACACACACAACCAACTCCTCCACAGGCTTGAAAGCAGCCGACCACGCACCCCCACATCCACGCACTTTTACAGACACACTCCAGGGCCTCTTGATGATTAGCAATCAAAGAGAAAAAAGAAGCAGATAAGTTTTTCTTTATTAATTTAAATATGCTTGTTTTTTTTACTGTCAGGAGACAGTACTGCTTCTTGCTGCGCAGTGACTCACTCAAGACTTTAAATGTGAAATTAGCTGTTAGAGCTCTACTTAGAACAGTTGATATGAGTCACTTATTAAAGACATATGAAGGAACAAAGTGTGACATATTTTGTTTGTGTATTGCAAACTGTGTGTGAGTGCTGCTTAAATTTAGAGAAAACATTTTGAACGAAAGCTGGAACGTGCTCACAAACTAGTCGTTTTCCTGCTGATGTCAGTTGTTTTGGACAATCAAATGCTACTCCATGCACCACCTCCTGAGCCAAGTCCCGAGGTCCTCAGCCTCTACTTGGCAAGTTATGAAACAGATTTCCCCAAGTTCTCTTCCAGCCATGTTGTTCCCTCTAAAAGGTTACAGAGCCCATTTCTGTAACAGTATCAGACAGCTGGAAGAAAACTGATGCACCAGAGCCTGAAATCTTTGTATAAAATGGACCTTTTTGGAGGAAATTTTTGAATATCTTTTGATGTGTTCATTAAAATGAGTCTGTTTTTTCTTTCATGATTGCTAAATATTGGTAGAACAATTTTATAAAGACAAAATTTATATTGTTTTAGTTTTAGGGTGGGTGGTGATGATGACTTAAGACCTCACAGGGTTTACCTGCCAGATTCCTGGTAAAAAAGTGCGATTGTGCCCACATGAGAATATCATGCCTGAAGAATTTATAAGAAGGTGTTTGCCCTGTGTCCTCCTTCCTGCATGTTCTATCCAGTCAACACCCTTGGCTAAACCCAGCTGAGTACTCCAGTAGCATCGACAACCTATCATTGCGTGCTGCATGCGAGAAAGGGCAATTGGAACTGAATTCATGTGTAAAAATGACTAATTTCCTGTGACTCTTTGCCCTGAGATCCCTCTAGTTTTGCTGGGCGCAGTTCCTGGAGCCTGCAGCAGAGATGTGGAAGGAGCTCCAGAGGTTGAGTGAGCTCGCTTTCCAACATCGCGCTCTCAAACTGTTTTCAAATTTCACAGTTGTGAGACACTTGTGGACATTTATCAGATCTCACAGTTCCCCACGGTGACACCAAAGTCTTTCTGCAGTAACTCACACATTTCTCCCCGTTACTCCCCATCATGTGGACTCAGACTCTAAGCTGCAGATTTGGTGGAGTTACCCTTTAAGAGTCAACTTCGATCATCAACCTCTGAATCTTCTATGTCCATTATGTGACTGTGTCCTTTTGTTTTTATCTTTCTCTTTTGTTTGGTTTGATCTCTTTGTATACTATGCTGGGTTCAAGCTACTGAACCCCGTGTTGCCTCCAATGCATCCATGACCGGTGTGTGAATGTTAGGTCAAAAGGTGCTTAGACATAGAAGAAAGTACTTGTATAAATGTGCGTGCGAATGGGCTAATGAGGCTTGTAGTAAGAAAATGCTTTGAGTGTTCAAAATGAGTAGAAAAGCACTTTATAAGTAGGAAGCATATATATTCGGAGGAGTAATTAGCAGACGTGAAAGAGGTGGAGCATAAAAGTGTTGGGAAAAGAACAAAGAAGCATGTTATGTGAAAAGCTCTATGAGCTGGTTGATGTTGTAAGGTACGGTATGCTTGGGTAGAAAGAGGGAGCGCTGCACTTTACTTTTCTGTGACATACAGAATTAGATCCTTCCAACCTTCCTTCCTCACTGCCTTTCTTCCCACCTCCCAAAGTACTCAAAACACTTACATGCTCCAGTACAGAGGGTGGTGGTATGCATGATTTGCAGACTGCACCACAGCCAAGGAACAAACAAGAAGCTTAAAAAAAATCCAAAACCATCAAAAATGGTCTGCAGCTCGATGACTTTATGTAAATAAAGCTGAGCTGAGGTGAATATGTCAACTGTTAGAATATAAAGATGCTTTTTGAAGACATTAAATCAGAAAGCCCATCGTTGTCTTTGGAGCAGCTTCTCTTCTCTCTCTCTGAATATAAATGTGGCTCAAACTGTGACCTCAGGACTCTAAACTTTCAATCACGGTGTCACAAAACTCATGTGTTTCAACTATTATGTGAAGAATGCTTCTTCAAAGGGTATTTTGACACCTTTGATGGCACAGATTCCTGTCTGCACAAAAAAAGAAAGAAAGAAAAAAAAGAAAAAGAAAAAGACAGCTGCTGCCCCGGTCTGTGAAGTCTTTACGTCCAGCAGAGCAGAGCTGAGCAGCACAGGCTCTAAAAGCTGGATTTAAACTTTGGTCTTGCCCTGGGTAAAACTTTGTTTTGTAGGCAGACAGAAGACATCTGTCGGATCATGAAAATCCTTGTAAAGATGCAACCCCCTGTTGGATAACAGTCAGTGTAAGGGATGATATGTGACTGAATTACAACAGATAGAAACTTACAACAGATCTGAGGTCAGAGCTGCAGAAACAGCAGCCACAAACAGAATGGCCTTACACCCAGATAATTTTAGCAGGTACAGAGTTATGTATCTAAAATACATAATGATAACAATAATAAAAAAAACAACTCACAAAGGAATATTCTGAAAACTTACCTAAGACCCACGGCAGAATCATCCACTCCACGATGGTGGGTGGCGGTCCCTGCATGTGTAGGTTGGTGCGGGCGATGTGCTGCGAGGCCAGCAGCAAGAGGAAGAGGAAGGTCAGGTAGGACGCCGTGTGACAGATGAACTTGATGAAGGGCTTCTTGATGAAGCTTCCAAGAGCACTCTTTGGAGCCAACAGGTAGATCTGAGGAGGAGGGCGGGAGGAGATAAGAGGGAGAAATGGGGGAGATGGAGAGGAGGACCAAAGGAAATAGGAAGGATTTGTGAGTGAGAGCAGAAACAGAAGAAGGAGAAGCAAGATATGAGGGAGATTGTTCCTAAATTATCGATAAAATAACCCGAAGATGCTCGACACCCACTCAAAGTGGAGTAAAACAAACAAGAATTCGGTCATTATGTAACTATTAATGAGTGTAAAACAAAAAAAACCCAAAAACCATCTCAGACACCTGTTGATGTATCAAACTGGTACTGTTTCCTCAAATATTGCCCCCCCCAGCCCAATTTTAGCTTAAACCATGAAACAGAAAAAAAAAAAAAAAAAAAAAGATTGTACATAAGGCAATAAATGTTCATGCTCAGCCACCGTCACCTCGTGTGGCTGGAACGCTTCATCTGTCGGAGCTGTTATTGTTATCGCTGTTATGATGCTTGTTTACTTGTTCTGCTCGTCTACTCGCTGCTGGCAACCTCAGCTCACTCTGAGTCACGCCAGAGATGCTTTTTAAGTGGAACAGAGTCACAGACAGAGTCAGGAACAATAAGGCCGAAAGAGAGAGAGAGAGAGAGGCAGATAGAGATGTGTTTAAATACACAATTAAAACATTAATAACTAATCCCACCGCGGCACCACTCTGATTATTGATATGTAAGCACTTTGCGTTAATTATCTTACTCACATCAGCAATAAAGATGGCGTGTTATTTCCTCAATTAAGGCCAGATTGGATGTCTTGCCGTGTAAGTCTGAGACTTTGAAGATGCCACAAAGGTCACAGTAATAACAGAGGTGCAAACATTTCCCCCTTTATCTAATTATTCTTCCTGTTAAGCTCCATAGAAACTGAGGGAAGTAAACTGACACCAAAAATGAGCTGTGCCAAAAAAGACTTACAACAGCATTCATCTGAAAAAGGAAATTTGAACATTGGCTCTGAACCGCCAGACTAATTATTGGGTTTAACATGGATTTATGTTGAAAATTTATCCCTGAAATTGATCACAAGCAAAGAAACTGCAGTAAATGTTTACATTTTATTCGATTTTATCCTTAGGGGACAGTCGGGTAACATGAGCCAGTGGGTAAGTTGACTCATTGCTGTATTTTGGCAGCCGTGCCCTTTCACTGTCACGTGACCACTCGTTTTTAGAACCACCATCATTTCTGCCAGACTGTGAAAAGGAGAAACACATGGCGGGGATGGCAAGCACCAATTTTCTTTAAAAACTGTTTTTGGCTTGTCAGAGTACAAATATAAGATGTAATGAATTCTCCTGAAGATTTCAAGTGTGTTTTTCCCCTCTTGACTTACTTGCGGCTCTCTCCCTCTGCCTCAGATCTCCTCCTGTCGCTCTTTGGAATACCCTGCCTGCTCTCTCTCGTCCCCACCGACCCAGTCTTAACCCCACCGCTGAGTTTTCTGCTGCACATTCTTGGATGTGTCAATAAATATTTTGAGCAAATTCCTGGAGTTCTCTGCCAGTTCAGAGCTGTCACCTCAACAATAAAAGTTTAAACAAGTCTCTGTCAATGAGCCAGATAACTCACAGACTGCATGAATAATGTTGGTCATCTTGTGATCATGTGAAGATCTAGGATTTACTCAATGGTAAGGAAGCAGTTGGTTTCTGTAGTGTGACTGTGGGAGAAATGGGCAAATATAAAATTCTGATCAACGTGGAAAAAAGCTGCTATGCTGCTATGGGCAGGCCACTGGGATGGAAAATCTGAAAAGGATCCAGCCACAGGATTTTGGGGACATTTTTGTTCTACTTATAATTTTTGATGTCACTTTAGTTTCAGTTCAGACTTAATGGCATCAATAGACATACAATTTGTACTATATATTAAAACTTATGGTGTCTCCTGTATATTTTTTGTTTGTTTGTTTGTTCTGTAAAGCCAGTTTAAGTCCTCCAAATTCCACTGCTGCGTGGCTGACAAACCCCTGTGGCTCCTGCTGCAGATGATGGACCAGCAGGAAGGTAGACACATGTATTTTAGCCAGCCACCAGGCATTCATCAATGAAACTGGCTCCAGGGTGGAGCCCCATTATCCGCAATCCAGGATTCTGAGTACCTTTGTGTAGCAGTCATAAGAATCTTTTGATTGACTGTGAAGACAAAGTTGTCGGGTCATCGATTGATCAACATTCCTACCTTTACTTATGGCAACCTTTACTTATGGGTAGTGACTGAAGGCATAAGATAACAGACAATTGTCAACGGTGATCTTCCTCCACAGGATTTCTGGGCTCACCCTTAGACGTAGGCTGAGAGCAGTTATTTCGGAGCAGCTCAGAGTTAGAGCACACCAACAAGAACCAGTTGAGGTGGTTCAGCATCTGAGCAGAATGCTTCCTGAATGAAAGGTGAAGCATTTCAGGCAAGTCCAAAGGAGAGCAGACCTCAGGACCCACCACAGCGATTATGTCTTTTGGCTAGTTTGTGAATGCCACAATAGCCTCCTGGAAGAGCTGGAGGCGGTTGACTTAGGAGAGACAGGTCTGGCCATCTCTGCTTAGACTGCTGGCCCCATGACCCAGTGTTAGAAAATAGATGGACAGTTTTGTACACAATTTTGTTTCATTTAGCTTTAAGTTGCTTTTTATTTAAGTCTGAATTCTTTATTTAGTTTATCTGTGGTCTTTCACAATTTAGCAACAGCAAATGTAACAGGGGAAAAAACCTGATGTAACTCACAACTCAAAGGTTTTAAAAGCTTTTCAGTAAATGTCTTGGTGGCAGGTACCGCAGGGCATGAGAAGCACATGAACTGACATCATAATAGACAGCTGGTCATAATGCTTTGCCCCATGACCATAGACATACAAGTGAGTGTCTGCAGTAGTAGAGATCAAACACATTTCATGAATCCTGAGCGACGCCTTCTTGAGGAATCATGGCTGACAAGGCCTCCCAGCTCCCCCCACTCCCTCTCCTTTTTGAACCTTTGATATGGCATCAACTCATGAATCAGGGGCGGGGGGTGGTTGAATTTAGCTCCTGGTGCTTATGTCCAAATCAAGTGGAGAATAGCTGAAACAAAAGCAGACCCCAGCTGCATCCCAGCAGCTGCAATCTCAGTCATGGGTCAGCAAGTTCCCAAAGAAAAGACAGATAAGCCTCTGAGTCAAGACTGGAGGAAAACTTTGTCTTTGCATATTTAACTGTTTCATCTCACTACAGTTCCAACTACCTGAACAGAAACCTTTTCTGAAATGAAACCACCTAAAAGGAAAAAGACCCGAATAAAAAATATAACAGTCTCTGTCTCTGACCTCTAGTATCTTCCAATTCCCCTTCAAAACATTATCTTTCATTTTTGATTGTAATCCAGTCAATAAACAGTGACTTTAGCTTAATTACCACCTGAAAACACAATCTGAAAAAGCAGCAGTTTGGATGCAGGAGCTCCCTGTTTACCTTCAATGTTTCTTTCATCTCCTAAGTCACTCATTTCCTTCTCTTCTCTACACATTTCCTTTGTCTTTCCTCAATTTTAAGCCTTCTTTGTTCCTTCACTCAATCTATCCTATTTTTTCTTGTCTTTCTATCGAAGCAATCATTTCCCAATTTCCTCCTTTTCTCATTTGTTGTTCCCTCCTCCTGCAATTTATCCCTCCCAATACCACCTTGATTTCTTTTTCTCAAACTCCATCTTCCTTATTTGAATGTTTCTGAATCTCATTATTTCCACTTTTCTCACTTCCTTTCCAATCTACCTTTTCATCTTCTCTTCCTGCCTTGCTTCTTCAAATCTCTTTTACTTATCCATTGCTGTCGTTTATTCCACTTTCTTCACATTTGTATTCTCTATCCTCCTTCATGCCACCCTCCATTGTTCCTTTTTTCCCTTACCAATGAGAAGACGGGAAACAAGAGTCCGATGATGAAGCAAGTGACCAGTTTGACCACCCAGTGTCGTCTCCTCCAGCCTGGGAAGCCATCATACCACAGTGTGGCCAGGAGCTGCTGGCAGTTTGGCTGCGCCACAAACTGAAAAGAGAGAAACAGAGAGAAATAGAGTTTAATGCATGTGAAAAAGCCCTAAAATTGGAATGTCACTTTGGGAGGTTTGAAAACAATAAGCTCAGCGATCATCTCTCAGTTGGACAAAGAGATTTTAAAGGTAGCTCACACAGCATACAGAGGCTTTTGGGAAAGTGCTGCTGATGTGAAACTATATAATATTAACACATTAAAAAGCAGCTTTATGCAGAGTTCACATTTCAGTACATCTTCCAAGTCTCATTAAGTTACACATTAAAGCTTTTGATCACCCTGACTGCTTGATAAGTTCATGGAAATCCTTGCTTCTCACTGCTCAGTGGTTTTTGATGTCTAGAGCTACATGCTGTAAGTGGAAGGTTTTAAGGTGATTGTCCACCAAATATTCAAGTCTGCTTCACTTTGTTCACTTTTCCCATACACAACATTTTTTCTGCAAGTATAGCATGCTCCAAGGGTCTGCCATTTTGTTTCATACATCTTCCTGAAGACTGACTACATTTTGCAGACGTCCTCCCTCTCAGGCAGTAACTGTTCTCACTGAACTGTTCTGACAGCCACTGGATGGATTGCATAGAAATTTTCGATAGACATGTCATGCTCCCTTCCGGATCAATTGTAATCACTTTGGTTATCTCTGACTCTTCCTGTAGCGCTATGATTAAAAATACAGTTTTAGTTTGGTCAAGGATACTAAAGTCAAAAGTAGACTGTTATGGCACTATTATGGCACAGCAGCGGCCTGTACAGAACACAGCAGGCATCATCTGCACTGAGTAACTGATTAAAAGAAGACTTGGGGTGGTGGTGGGTTGCAAAGTGGCTTGCCCTGAGATTTGCCAGGTGGATGAGTAGAAGGGTATAAGCTCATGTGATGATCAGGTGCCATGAATGTGGCTGAGCTTGCTGAACAAATGCTGCACTTGATTTTCACTAATAACCTTTGTGCCAATCTTCTATCAGAGAGAACATCTTATAAAGCACATCATATATTTTAACTTGCTAACTTACTAAAGGTGAACACAGGAAAAATACCTTCTTTTTTTGCAAAAAAGAGGTAAAGTTGAGGAGAAGAGGAAAAGCACTGATGACAAAGAGGATTAGTGGTGAAAAATAGAAGAAAGGACATGCAGACAGTGGACGAGGAAAGAAGAGCAGGGAAAAAGGAAAAGTAAGAAAAGAGGTGAGGAAAAGAAAGAGTAAAGAACAGGAGAAATGAGGAAAGGAAAGACATGTTGGAAGTCAAATCAAAGAGGCTGCCACACTTTCATCTTTCACCCTTTTTCTCCTTCTATCATTCAGTCTATATAATTAAATCCTTTCGTTATCCACAGTCACACATTCCCGATAGAGTAAAACATGAGTGGCTATTAGTGTGTCCTCTATTAGTGGTAGTCGGATATCAGAGTGAACTGTCATCTTGTTAAACTCCATTTCCATCTTCAGTGTGACACTGACGCCTCTGACTGACTTTCACTGGGGATAGGATTTGATTTGCCCTAACCAATCACGAGAGAACAACATATCCACCTGAATCTAAAGCGATTAACTCGACATTGCTGCCTAGCATTGCAATCATACTGGTTTAAAAGTAAAAAGTTAAGTACAGTATAAAAAAAAACACACACACACACACACACACACACAAAAATGAGAGACACATTGAGCATATGTCATTTGCTGATCCTCTGGCTGCATTTGCTGAGCACACAAGTTACTAACAAACCTTTTAAGACAACACAAGGGATATTTAAAGTCACTCAGAGCAGACTCGCATTTTTTACAGTCAAAGAAGAGCAAAACCTGAATCAGTCAGCTACACAACATACATTCACACAAACATGGCAGAAAATGCATTTAGGCATGCAGACATGGTCAAGAAAACCTGCTGAAGTTCAAACCAAGCATCAGAATGGGGAGGAAAGGTGATTCAGAATGCACAACACATCAAACCTTGAAGCACACGGACTACAACAGCACAAGACCTCAACAGGTGCCACTTCTGTCAGCTAAGAACAGGAAACTGAAGGAACAGTTCAAATGGGCTCACCAAAACTGGACAATAAAAGATTGCAAAAGCATCACCTAGTCTGAGGAGTCTCAATTTCTGCTGTTACATTCAGATGGTTGGGTCAGAATTTGGTGTAAACAACATGGAAGCATGGATCCATCCTGCCTCATATCAACGGTTTATGCTGCTGCTGGTGGTGCGATGGTCTCTGGGATATTTTGTTGGCACACTTTGGGCCCCTCAATACCAACTGAGCATCATTTAAACAACATAGCCTAGCTGAGTATTGTTGATGGCCACAGTGTACTCATCTTCTGCTGGCTCATTCCAGCAGGATAAACAAAGCATTTTTTCCACTGAAATCTTCTATTTTTTTTCTTTCCACATCTAGTTTTTACTGTTAATGTTTCATATTAAAAGTGCTGTGAAATTAAGGCTTCTGTGCACTAAAAGACTAGAGGGCTTTTAATTTGAAATGGATACAAAAAGGGGACTACAAAACAAACAACAAAAGAGAAGGCTCCTGTTGCCTTTAAGAGAAGCCTGCTTCAAAAAAAACAAACAACAACCCCCCCCCCCCCCCCCCCCCCCCCCCCCCCCCCAAACCCTGCTACCTTCTGAAATAAAAGGCCTAGCTACTTTTAAAGGAATAAAAACACACAGAGAAACTCTTTTTAATGGCTGTTTACCAGCAGAAATACCAGCAAGAATATATATTTTTTTCTCTCTCTCCAGTGTATGTCACAAGATCAGCACCATGGACAGCTCTTTCCACACTACGCCACACGATGCTGCAATGTTTGAAGCAATGCGGTAAGAACTGAAAGACACAGTGTTACACAGAGAGCCTGTGTAGTTATG